>NC_069506.1:117751654-118051654 GCF_027579735.1 Bombina bombina
GTTTATATCGCCTCTCTCTCATCGCTGTGAGTAGAGCACAGGTTATGTAAACAAGGTGCTATCTTGCATATTTAAGACAGCTGTCTCCTTTTAGTCTTGGGGATCCTGCAAAATTGATTTTGAATGAATAGCGCCTCCCTGCTACCCCCTAAAATCACTACTGATTCCAGGAATAGTAAATCACATAAGTAGTCACATAAATGGACATCTATTATTTGCTAATTCAGCTGATTTTAAGGAGCCGAAGTGAACCAATGGGATACTAGTTTCTGTAGGAAATGACACTAGCACCAGACAAAGTAAATCACTTATGCCACTTTTTAGTTCACTAGGCAGACTTCACCTAGATTTCTGGACACTGTATCTCAAGAAGAATATACATAAATTTGAAACTGTTCAAAGCAAGTGCACTTAAATGGTACTTAATATAAAGACAACATTTATTAAAAGACTATATATGCTTAATGTACAAAGCAGTGGACGCAGCTTTTGAGCCCTTGTGGGGCATCCAATGCCTGCTTCTTACCATTTCAGCCACCTCTGAGATGGTGGAGATAAAACATCCTAAACACATTTGTTTGAGGTGCTTGACAGGCCCTGCTCTCGCCCGATTGTCACATGACAACAGGGGACAGAGCTACACAAGGAGGTCCTTGTGCAATATTACATACAGGCAGTCTGCTGGCCCTTCACCATAAAGGCCCTTTAGTGTGTGGGCCCTTAAAGCTTAATATGCATAACTCAGTTCATGAGTTCAAGAATAAAGAAAAGGTGTCCTAAGACAAAAGTGAAAGACAGCAAGTTCAGGAGTCATTGTAAAAACCATAGCTGCAAATACGATTATGTTGATGCACAGAAATCTAATTAATCAGATATGTTAGGCCAGTGCTTTCCAAACTGTGTGTCGGGACACACTAGTGTGTCGGCAGCAGTGTGTAGGTGTGTCCCAGCTTCAGCACAATTTTTTTTTCTTTTTTTTTTTTTGTTTCTGACTTTCCGCCCGCCTGCTACGAATATCACATGGTTGACACGTGATTGATACCTAGGGGGACACAGATCATCTTAACCTATTGGCGCAGCTCAGTAGGAACTGAAACTATTCCCATTGGCGGCACATTGACTCCTGACTGCACGTGTAGTCTAATTAATTGGCTCGTGACTGCATGTATAGTCAGTGAGTGGAACAGCAGTGTGTATGCAGCGTGGGCAGTAGTCAATCGGACTCACCGAGCTCTGAGGGCGGCAGCTTAAACGCTGAGCTGAAGTCAGTGGGTTTTTTTTGCAGCTAGCTCCCAATAGTGCATTGCTGCTCCTGCTCTTGATATATGGATAGGAAGTGGAAGCTTAAAAATGCTTGATGATGAAATGTGAGTGTCTTTATCTAATATTCCACCAAATATTCAGAAATTGTGTTCATCCCATCAACCTCATACATCCCATTAAATTAGTAAGTAGCTATTGGTGTTATTAAACTTTATTTAATTCTTGCACATACATACTGTTACTTGTAAATACATTTTGTTATTATATAATTTATGTATGTGTCCGTATCTCTTAAAACAAGTTAGTTTAACCTCCTGTTTGCTAGTACACCTGAATTACTGTGTCGCGAAATGATGTAGGTGTAAAAAGTGTGTCACTAACATGAAAAGTTTGGAAAGCTCTGTGTTAGGCTGTCAAATACTAACACCTTCTTAGTCAAATCATTATTTTATTGTCCATTAAAGTCCGTTGGGATTTTGCTGACAAATTGTGTGATAAATGTTTCATGTGAAACATATCTAACCTTAAATGTCAAATTTTGTGAGTTGAAATATGATTTTGCCTTCCTCTCTCTACAAGCAAAATAATTTCCAAGACTTGCGCTAACTTTCCAAAATGTTTCCCTAGATCACAAAACCATATTTGAAATGTATCAGTATCATCTCTAACTAGATCATTTGATTTTAATGAACCATTACATCTTACTTTCCTATGGTTTGTTGCTCCCATAACCATTTATAAAATGCAACTGCTGTCCCTCTTAGCTGTAGATCTAGGAAGATATCTCAATTTTCTGTGACTTTCTAACATATCTACAGCCCAGACAATTGAGTTACTTAAAGGGACATGTAAGTGCTGATTACTCTGTAAAGCACAGTGTGACATAAAAACAATCATTAAACATTAGTTGTTAGGTTATGGAGAGAATTTATGTAGACATAGCAGTTGTGCAGGATGAAGGACTGAACCTGCTTAGGAATTAATTAATGAATTCATTAATTAATTACTTTTGAGGTTTACAGCTAATAACAAGTTGTAGCATGAATGCCAACATATGGGGCTCGATTAATCAAGCCCTTTGCCTCTCTGCGACTGCAGGTTCTCACAAGAGAACCTGCAGTCACGATTTATCAAGCAGCGGTTATCAGACCAATGCTTCCGAACCATTTCTTGACCTCTTAGGTGGAGAATTTTAATCTCCCCAGTCTCATCCGACCGGGGAGATTCACAGCTCCTGCCCACGCGTGATTGGCAAACTTATGTAAAACAAACTCACGGAAACACAATTGTTCTCTTCAGACGCTGACTTCCAAACTTTGTCACATTCTCAACAATGACCAATTCTTACAATGCACATAAGTCATTGCTGGGCATGTGACACAGTTCGGAAACAAGCATCTGAAGAGAACAACTGTGTTTCCATGAGTTTATTTTCTTCTACTCCGTACACATATAAACAAAGGACTACATACTACATACATGGTCTAGCATGGACTCTTATGTTAGTAAAATTGTTTTTTATCAAGCAGTAAAGTAAAATTAAACATTTATGATTCAGATACAGCATGTAATTTACTTTTTTTTTTTAATCAAATTTGCTTTGTTCGCTTGGTATCCTTTGTTTAAGAGTAAATCTAGGTAAATAGGAACATCGGTGTGTGCATGTATCTTTAGTATTCTATGACATCAGTGTTTGCAACTATGTATAACATTGCTTTAAAAATTGTTGCAAACACTGCTGTCAGATGGTTTTAGACACATGCATGCTCCTGAGCTCTCCTAGGGCCCGAAGATCTAAAGGTCTCTGGGCAGGCGAGATTATTAAAGAATCCTCACCAGTGCTTTGATTTCTCTGGTGGAATGATCTAAAGCCACTTTTTACCCTGAAAACAGGGTGTCTTACTAAGGGGCGTATATTTAATTTTTGTATGGGAAGGAGATGCATACGTTACAAAAGTGCACAATTAAATTCGTAATTTAAAAATGATACAAGACAAATAATTGAATCATTCACACAAAAATACACAGGAAAAAAATGTATTGTTAAGGTTCATGACAAATTGTAACAAAATTATTCATCAAAAATGGAATTTTATCAAAAATTTAAAATTTATATGTAAATTACATAACAATAAATTGTATTAAATATGCACAGAGTAAATCGTTATTTACGTACACTGGATGTGCAAAAAACACTTACAAAATGTTACTTATCAGTACAAAATACAAAGTGTAATTGTTGTTTTATTGTAAAATGGGCTGAACATGAGCATTTCATGGGCATGTATGAAATGTTCTCTCAAATTCCAGCGTAATTATCTAAACATCTCTGCCCTACAGTTCTCACTTTTTTTCTCGCTAACAAAAAGGTGGCAAACTTTTATCAAAATACTTAACACCCTAATAGAATAACACATGCATACAAAAATATATTACGCAGAAAGCAGCGTAATGTGACTTATATTGGCTGCAGGATTTAATATTTAATGTGTGCCCCCCCCCCTCACTGCTAACTTTGCCCTAAAGAGTGAAGTTTGCCTTTCCGGCGAGCCCCATTAAATTCAATAGGAGGCTTCTCGCCACTTGCAGGGACTGCACCTTTTTTAGGTGCGAGGGTCGGCAAGAAAAACCACATCTGATCTTGCGAGGATTAGATATTTGGACACCTAGGATTACCCTTTAACAAAGGATACAAAAAGAACTAAGAAAAATTGATAACAAAATGAAATTGCAAAGGTGTTTAAACTTTCATGCTCTATCCAATCCTTTTAAGTTTTATTTTGACATTACTGTTCCTTTAATTACTAATCTATTTATTGCATGGATAATTTAGAAGTTTAATAAGCACTACAATTGCAGGTAAAGGAACAAACCAGTATGATAATAGCCCAGATGTATAGTGACAGCAGATTTCTTATGAGTGCTGCCTTGTGGCTTGTGGGTTATGTTTGCACCACTGCCCTAAAGAGTTCTTTGCATTTTGTACACACATTACTTGCCTTTGCTGTGCTCCTTCTGAATGGAAGAAACAAATAAAATCATTCAATCAAATGTTGACATATAAATAAAGGTAATTGACCCATTTACATTGTAACATAAAACAAGCAGAGCATACTGTGCACAATGATCCTCACAAATGCCTTTAGCAGGAGATATTTGAACAGATTGCTGTATGATAATGCAGATAATGCATCAGGTTTTTCTTCAGCCTCAACATGATTTATAATTCTGTTTTTTGGCTGAGGCCAATTTGGTTGGACTTCATCAATATCTTAAAAAGAATCAGATGCGTCCTTAAAATATTCTTAAGCTATCACCAGTCACATTCATTTAAAAATGTTTGGAAAGGATGAATTTTCAACCTGAAACATGATGAATCATTTTTCAAAGATAGAATGATAGGTCTGTTTGGATCCTGAGATTTTATCATTTAAAAGCCTTCTCATTAAGGGCCAGATTTTTGCTCGCAAGCTAATTGCGCTCGAAGTAAGGTTTTTGCACGCGTCGGGTTGCGCTCCTATTACAAGTTGAAAGTACGAAGTTATCGCTTTTGCGCTAACCCTATGCCTAGCCGAACTTCCAATATCGCACGCACAATAACCTCCTCCCCCATAGAAGTCAACAGAGAGAAAAAGTGGAAATGAAACCCTACTCGCACGCAAACCCAATTACATATTTTTAAGTGCGCTAACCCAACATAAAAATATATATAAATATTTCACATTCCAATGTTCTTCGTATATTTCTACATATATCTGATTTTTTGGTACAATATATATCTATACCTATATATATATATACATGATTATATATAGGTATAGATATATACATATAAATATATATATATATATATATATGAATATCTATTTATAAATACTTAGAACATATTATGCTATGTGCAGAACATTGTAATCTGAAATATTTACAGTAAATACATTGTTTAAACCTTTATTAAATATGAATATTGCATAAATATGCTTTTTCATGTTTTCATCTACTTAAAGGGACAGTCAACACCAGAACTTCACGTGCATGAGCTCAATGTTATCTATATGAAACACATGAACTAATGCCCTCTAGTGGTCAAAATGCATTCAGATTAGAGGCAGTCAAAGAAATTAGCATATTAACCTCCTAGTTTTAGCTTTCAACTAAGAATACCAAGATAACAAAGCAAAATTGGTGATAAAAGTAAACCGGGAAGTTGTTTAAAATGACATGCCCTATTTAAATCATGAAAGTTTTTTTTGGACTTGACTGTCCCTTTAACTGCAAAGGGCCCCAATGCACTTATCTAGGTGTCTATATATGTCTACATATGTATTTATGTGTTTATATGTGTATATATGTCTGTAAATACATGTAAATGCATATAAATATGTAAATACATAAATATGTACACATATATAGACATATACAGTGTATATATATATATATATATATATATATATATATATATATATACATACATACATACATACATATACATATTTAGAGATGTGTATGTATCTCTATGTTAAAGCCTTTTGCAGCATTTTTTCTAGCACCTGAGCACTTATAACTTTTTTGTGCAATATTTTTTTTAATCATTTTTATCAGACAGTGTTATTATGAGAGTAACTGTACTTTGTAATGTGTTTTTGATGTGTTTTGTGACACTTTTTAGTATTGCAAAAACAGTTAACCAGAGCTCTGAGGTAACGGTAATCATTCTAGCGTAAATAGCGATTGCATGCATGCGTTCACATTTACTTTCAACTTGTAATACAATAGCAAATAAACTTGCGTGCAAACGGACGCTAAAACCTGATTTCGCTCACGCAAACGATAGCGCACCACTCCTAATCTAGCCTAAATGTTGGCTTGGGGACGAAATATGGGTCTTTCCATTGGTTTCATCGTTATTCCACAAAACCCTTGTACATTGTTCAGAAACGCTGTGTAATAATTAGGTGATTATTAGTATTATTATTTTTATTTATTTATTTATTACACACACACACATATTGTCATTAGTACATAATCTGAGTATAGATATGTTATTTATCTATCTATTTATTTATTTATTACACACACACATATTGTCATTAGTACATAATCTGAGTATAGATATGTTATTTATCTATTTATTTATTTATTACACACACACATATTGTCATTAGTACATAATCTGAGTATAGATATGTTATTTATCTATTTATTTATTACACACACACATATTGTCATTAGTACATAATCTGAGTATAGATATGTTATTTATCTATTTATTTATTTATTACACACACACATATTGTCATTAGTACATAATCTGAGTATAGATATGTTATTTATCTATTTATTTATTTATTACACACACACATATTGTCATTAGTACATAATCTGAGTATAGATACGTTATTCATTTATTTATAAACCACTACCCTATTTTATGCATAACACAAGTAGAGCAGTAAACAAACCTATTTTATTTATTTATTTGCTAAAAAAAATAACATTAATGAAGGTGCATAAAAAAATATAAGCTAGTGTGACTAAAGTCAGGGATTTTAGGGCTAATTACACTGAGCACTCACTCAGCAACTGCTCACTATAGTCTTGCACCAGACATATTATAGTAAAGGGCGGTGGGGGGTTGTGTGTGAGTGTATGAGACACACATACATACAAACTCTCACACACACACACACACCTGCCTTTAAAAGGCAAACTTTAAAAGTTAAAATTAAATGTTGACAGAACCAGATACAGGCTTCAAGCAATCTTTATTCAAGTTAAATGTAAACTATAGTAAGGCAATCATATTACTGTATGTTAAAATTCTGTCAAGATTAGACAACAGAATTGATTTTATTTTTTTAATAAATAGGCACAAAAGCAATTAAAGGGACATTAAACACTAAGACCTAGATTTGGAGTTTGGCGTTAGCCGTGAAAACCAGCGTTAGAGGCTCCTAACGCTGGTTTTAGGCTACCGCCGGTATTTGGAGTCACTCAAAATAGGGTCTAACGCTCACTTTTCATCCGAGACTTTTCCATACCGCAGATCCCCTTACGTCAATTGCGTATCCTATCTTTTCAATGGGATCTTTCTAACTCCGGTATTTAGAGTCGTTTCTGAAGTGAGCGTTAGACATCTAACGACAAAACTCCAGCCGCAGGAAAAAAGTCAGTAGTTAAGAGCTTTCTGGGCTAACGCCGGTTCATAAAGCTCTTAACTACTGTGCTCTAAAGTACACTAACACCCATAAACTACCTATGTACCCCTAAACCGAGGTCCCCCCACATCGCCGACACTCGAATAATTTTTTTTAACCCCTAATCTGCCGACCGCCACCTACGTTATACTTATGTACCCCTAATCTACTGCCCCTAACACCGCCGACCCCTGTATTATATTTATTAACCCCTAATCTGCCCCCCCACAACGTCGCCGCCAGCTACCTACAATAATTAACCCCTAATCTCCCGACCGCAAAGCGCCGCCACCTACATTATAGCTATGTACCCCTAATCTGCTGCCCCTAACACCGCCGACCCCTATATTATATTTATTAACTCCTAATCTGCCCCCCACAACGTCGCCTCCACCTGCCTACACTTATTAACCCCTAATCTGCCGACCGGACCTGAGCGCTACTATAATAAAGTTATTAACCCCTAATCTGCCTCACTAACCCTATAATAAATAGTATTAACCCCTAATCTGCCCTCCCTAACATCGCCGACACCTAACTTAAATTATTAACCCCTAATCTGCCGACTGGAGCTCACCGCTATTCTAATAAATGTATTAACCCCTAAAGCTGAGTCTAACCCTAACACTAACACCCCCCTAAATTAAATATAATTTTAATCTAACGAAATTAATTAACTCTTATTAAATAAATTATTCCTATTTAAAGCTAAATACTTACCTGTAAAATAAATCCTAATATAGCTACAATATAAATTATAATTATAGCTATTTTAGGATTAATATTTATTTTACAGGTAACTTTGTAATTATTTTAACCATGTACAATAGCTAACTAAAATAGTTAAAATAATTACAAATTTACCTGTAAAATAAATCCTAACCTAAGTTACAATTAAACCTAACACTACACTATCAATAAATTAATTAAATAAAATACCTACAATTACCTACAATTAAACCTAACACTACACTATCAATAAATAAATTAAATACAATTCCTACAAATAAATACAATGAAATAAACTAAATAAAGCACAAAAAATAAAAAAGAACTAAGTTACAAAAAATAAAAAAATATTTACAAACATTAAAAATATATTACAACAATTTTAAACTAATTACACCTACTCTAAGCCCCCTAATAAAATAACAAAGCCCCCCAAAATAAAAAAATGCCCTACCCTATTCTAAATTACTAAAGTTCAAAGATCTTTTACCTTACCAGCCCTGAACAGGGCCCTTTGCGGGGCATGCCCCAAGAAGTTCAGCTCTTTTGCCTGTAAAAAAAAACATACAATACCCCCCCCAACATTACAAACCCACCACCCACATACCCCTAATCTATCCCAAACCCCCCTTAAATAAACCTAACACGAAGCCCCTGAAGCTCTCCCTACCTTGAGTCGTCTTCACCCAGCCGAGCCAAATTCTTCATCCAAGCGGAGCAAGAAGAGGTCCTCCATCCGGTAGAAGTCTTCATCCAAGCGGGGCAGAAGAGGTCTTCCATCCGATTGAAGTCTTCATCCAAGAGGCATCTTCTATCGTCATCCATCCGGAGCGGAGCGGCAGCATCTTGAAGACCTCCGACGCGGAACATCCATCCTGGCCGACGACTGAACGACGAATGACGGTTCCTTTAAATCCATCCGGCGCGGAGCGGGACCATCTTGAAGCAGCCGACGCGGATCCATCCTCTTCTTCCGGCGACTCCCGATGAATGAAGGTTCCTTTAAGTGACGTCATCCAAGATGGCGTTCCTCGAATTCCGATTGGCTGATAGGATTCTATCAGCCAATCGGAATTAAGGTAGGAAAAATCTGATTGGCTGATTGAATCAGCCAATCAGATTGAGCTCGCATTCTATTGGCTGATCGGAACAGCCAATAGAATGCAAGCTCAATCTGATTGGCTGATTGGATCAGCCAATCGGATTGAACTTGATTCTGATTGGCTGATTCCATCAGCCAATCAGAATATTCCTACCTTAATTCCGATTGGCTGATAGAATCCTATCAGCCAATCGGAATTCGAGGGACGCCATCTTGGATGACGTCATTTAAAGGAACCATCATTCGTCGTTCAGTCGTCGGCCAGGATGGATGTTCCGCGTCGGAGGTCTTCAGGATGCTGCCGCTCCGCTCCGGATGGATGACGATAGAAGATGCCTCTTGGATGAAGACTTCAATCGGATGGAAGACCTCTTCTGCCCCGCTTGGATGAAGACTTCTACCGGATGGAGGACCTCTTCTTGCTCCGCTTGGATGAAGAATTTGGCTCGGCTGGGTGAAGACGACTCAAGGTAGGGAGATCTTCAGGGGCTTAGTGTTAGTTATTTAAGGGGGGTTTGGGTTAGATTAGGGGTATGTGGGTGGTGGGTTATAATGTTGGGGGGGGGGTATTGTATGGTTTTTTTTACAGGCAAAAGAGCTGAACTTCTTGGGGCATGCCCCGCAAAGGGCCCTGTTCAGGGCTGGTAAGGTAAAAGAGCTTTGAACTTTAGTAATTTAGAATAGGGTAGGGCATTTTTTTATTTTGGGGGGCTTTGCTATTTTATTAGGGGGACTTAGAGTAGGTGTAATTAGTTTAAAATTGTTGTAATATATTTCTAATGTTTGTAAATATTTTTTTATTTTTTGTAACTTAGCTCTTTTTTATTTTTTGTACTTTAGTTAGTTTATTTCATTGTATTTATTTGTAGGAATTGTATTTAATTAATTTATTGATAGTGTAGTGTTAGGTTTAATTGTAACTTAGGTTAGGATTTATTTTACAGGTAAATTTGTAATTATTTTAACTATTTTAGCTATTGTACCTGGTTAAAATGATTACAAAGTTACCTGTAAAATAAATATTAATCCTAAAATAGCTATAATATAATTATAATTTATATTGTAGCTATATTAGGATTTATTTTACAGGTAAGTATTTAGCTTTAAATAGGAATAATTTATTTAATAAGAGTTAATTAATTTCGTTAGATTAAAATTATATTTAACTTAGGGGGGTGTTAGTGTTAGGGTTAGACTTAGCTTTAGGGGTTAATTATTGTAGGTAGCTGGCGGCGACGTTGTGGGGGGCAGGTTAGGGGTTAATAAATATAATACAGGGGTCGGCGGTGTTAGGGGCAGCAGATTAGGGGTACATAAGTATAACGTAGGTGGCGGTCGGCAGATTAGGGGTTAAAAAAATTTAATCGAGTGGCGGCGATGTGGGGGGACCTCGGTTTAGGGGTACATAGGTAGTTTATGGGTGTTAGTGTACTTTAGAGCACAGTAGTTAAGAGCTTTATGAACCGGCGTTAGCCCAGAAAGCTCTTAACTACTGACTTTTTTCTGCGGCTGGAGTTTTGTCGTTAGATTTCTAACGCTCACTTCAGACACGACTCTAAATACCGGAGTTAGAAAGATCCCATTGAAAAGATAGGATACGCAATTGACGTAAGGGGATCTGCGGTATGGAAAAGTCGCGGCTGAAAAGTGAGCGTTAGACCCTTTTTTGAGTGACTCCAAATACCGGCGGTAGCCTAAAACCAGCGTTAGGAGCCTCTAACGCTGGTTTTCACGGCTACCGCCAAACTCCAAATCTAGGCCTTAGTGTCTATAAAACAATAGGAGCTGCCATGTTGTAACTTGTGTTACCTTCTCTGCTGTGGCCAATTAGGGGACAGTTATACATAGGTCACTAGAGTGTGCAGCCAATGGTTGTGCTGGATTTAACAGTGTTCTGCACTTCCATTTCTAACAGGAACTGAAAAGCTCACAATTTCAGAATGGAATTACAGGCAAAGAGTACAAAATTAATAATGAAAGTATATTGCAGAGTTGTTTTATTATATACAATTTATCATTTTATATTACCATCTCAAAGTGTTTAATGTCCCTTTAAGCATGAAACAATAGCTACCGGCATATTTCATCATCCACAAAAGTAATGTATTCACTAGTGATACATTGTTCTATTATCTGCAAGTTCTGATTTTCTTTACTGTTTCTTTATTAATCTTCTTAAATGTAAGTACTCATTACATTTCCAAGTAAGGCCAGAACTTTGGTACTGACTGTAGTAAACTCATATGCACTAATTTTGGGACCACTAAATCCTAAAGTGCAGTGTCTCAAAAACCAAAATTTCAAAGGCAATAAGAATCTAGTGTATTCTAGCAATGTGTTATGTTGTATTATTAAATGTTTTATTTCTAACAGGTAAATAGTAGAAATGTTGCTCCTTTGATAATTCTGTCTAAAAGTTGGAGCTTAAACTTAAGGCAGAATATCTGTGAGCAATTACTGTAATGTGGTGAGATTCTGGGTTGTATCTTTAATGAAAAATAAACCTTTTAAAGCAACAAGATAAGCGAATACAGAAAGCACTAGTTCAGTGAATTCAATGATGCAAATCAGAATAATGCAAAATAGAATGTATTAGTGCATATAACAGGATAAGTAGAAAATAAGTTATAGTCCGTTTTCACACACTCACTCAGATAAGTAATTCAGCTTGTTATAGTCTAGGGTAGAAATGTCAGAGAGATACTTGCAGTTCATAAATATACACTTAGCCAGCATAAGTTTTGTAGGAAAGATTATACCTTCGGTTTGATAAAGTAGTAAGTACAGACCGTGAACTGAAGATCAGAGCGGCAGAGCGTTGTGGCGTCTCAGCGGTAGCTCCGACTGAGCGAGTGTGACTCACTTCCGGTTTCGGCGAGCAGGCAGCTGGAGAGCCGCAAGGGAGATTAGTGACAGCGTGCGAATACCTATTGATCGCAAAAGAGAGAAGGTAATGCAGGTTGTCAGGTGAATCTGGATAGCGATATATTGGTAATTCCAGGAGGTTTCCCAAGGTGACAGGTGAACCTGTGAAATAAGAATAAAGTAGCCAGGAGAGCAAAAAAGGATGATACTCCTTAGAGGTAACATCAATTATCAGGCAGTGAATAGAAGGCGTGAAGGTGATTAAATAGGGAGATTAAATAGGGAGAGAGGAAAGTGGGAGGGATATGCCTTAAAGGTATATCACATCTCCCCCCCCTCAAGGGACCACTCCAGAAGACCCTAGATGAGGTTTGAATGGATACTTGTGGTGAAACCGGCGCACCAATACAGGTGCATGGACCTCCGAATAGGAATGCCACAAATTCTCCTCCGGACCGTAACCTCTCCACTTGACCAAATACTCCAATCGTCGGTGTCTCAAACGGGAATCAAGAATCTTCTCCACTTCAAATTCCTCCTGACCATCAATCAGGATTGGGGCTGGAGGAACTAGATGTTGTCTTGAAGGGTCTGATTTGTATGGCTTTAATAGAGAAATATGAAAAGAATTATGTATCCTAAAATTCTTCGGCAGGGTTATACGGTCTGCATTCTCGTTTATGACCTTTTCAATAGGGAATGGACCTAGAAATTGGTTAGCGAGTTTCTTGCTAGGTAATTGCAGTTTGAGATGTTTGGTGGAAAGAAGGACAAGATCACCAATCTTATATTTTGGGGTTTCTCTGTGTTTTTGATCGTAATATTTCTTCTGTCTTTCCTTTGCATCTTGAAGATGGGTCTTCAAAATGTCCAACCGTTGTTGTAGAGATGATGTGTAATCTGTAGCACTTGGAGAGTTAACAGTTACCTTTGATAAAGTAATAGAGATTGGGTGGTAACCATAAGTTGCGTAGCATGGAGTCATTTTAGTGGAAGATGACATTGAATTATTATAGGAGAATTCTGCTAAAGGTAAGAATGCGACCCAATCATCCTGTAAATGGGTAATATAACATCTGAGATATTGTTCAAGGGTTTGGTTTAATCTCTCAGTTAGTCCATTTGTTTGGGGATGGAAAGCAGTTGAAAACCTGACATCAATCTGCAGGATTTTACATAAAGACCTCCAGAAAGCTGAGGTGAACTGAGTTCCCTTATCAGATATTATGACTTTGGGTAAGCCATGTAAGCGTACGATAGAATCTATAAAAGCTTTAGCTGTTGTACTTGCAGTAGGAAGGGACTTCAATGGAACGAAATGAGCAAGTTTGGTTAAATGATCTACAACAACGAATATTGTGTTGTATGTTTGTGAAAGTGGTAAGTCAACAATGAAATCCATCGAGATTGTTGACCAGGGTTTATCAGGTATTGGTATGGATGCTAATAACCCAATCGGCTTTTTATGGTCTAGTTTATTCCTTGCGCAAATATCGCAATAGGAAACATAATTGGTAATATATTGTTCCATCTGTGGCCACCAGAAAAATCTTCTTGTGAGTTCAATAGTTTTTTGTATGCCTGTATGTCCTGATAGAACATTGTCATGTGTATAGGTTAGAACTGTTTTGCGTAAGGGATCTGGTACAAAGAGTTTGTTTTTGTGATAGTATAGACCTGTGGATGCATCTTTGGTACATGAGTTGGGTATATTTGGATCGTTTATGAGTGCAGTTAGTACTTCATTTTCGAATGTGGTGATACATCCTATTATCTTTTGTTGCGGGATAATTGGGGAAGCTAAGATCTTATCATTTTGGTTATCATGTTGTCTGGATAAAGCATCAGCTTTCATGTTAAGAACCCCTGGTTTATATGTTAGTTTGAAATTGAAACGATCTAGAAAAAGAGACCAACGAACTTGGCGGGCAGAGAGAGTCTTATTTTTCTTTAAATACTCTAAATGTTTATGATCAGTATAAATCGTAAATGGTACTTCAGTGCCCTCTAACAAGTGTCTCCAATGTTCCAAAGAGTTCTTAATGGCTTACAACTCTTTGTCCCCAATACTATAATTTTTTTCAGCTGGTAAGTATGTTCTTGAGTAATATGCGATACGATGTAAAAGAGTGGATGTTTTATCGTGTTGTGATAAGACTGCGCCAATACCAGAATTGGAGGCATCTACCTCTAAAACAAAAAGTTGTTGATAATCTGGTAGAGTTAAAACAGGAGCAGTTGAAAAACATTTCTTTAAGGCGTGAAAAGCCTTTTGGGTCTCCTCAGTCCAAAGATATCTTATCTTACTACTGGTTAGTGAAGTAAGAGGTTTCACTATAACAGAAAAGTTATGAATGAATTTTCTGTAAAAATTTGCGAAACCTAAGAATCTTTGTAAAGCTTTTACGGTAGTGGGGGTGGGCCAATCCAAAATAGCTTTAATTTTATCTGAATCCATGCTTATAGTATTGGGTGTTATGATGTAACCTAAGAATTTTATTTGATTGACGTGAAAAATACACTTTTCTTGTTTTGCATATAGTTTGTGTTCTTTTAGTCTTGTGAGAACCCATCTAACATGTTTTTCGTGATCTAATAAAGTGCGTGAGTAGACTAAGATGTCATCTAAATATATGATGACACATACGTCAATCAAATCATGAAATATTTCATTTATGAAATGTTGAAAGGTTGCCGGGGCATTGCATAAACCGAAAGGCATAACGTTGTATTGGTAAAGACCGTATCTGGTGCGGAAAGCAGTTTTCTACTCGTCTCCTTCTTTTATGCGAATTAAGTTATATACACCCTTCAGATCAAGTTTGGTAAATATTGTGGCATCAGTAAGCCTTTCTAGTAACTCAGGAATCAAGGGGAAAGGATAGCGATTCTTTACTGTGATACTGTTTAGAGCCCTATAGTCTATGATTGGTCTTTGAGTGCCATCTTTGTTTTTAACGAAAAACATGCCTGCAGCTGCCGGTGATGTTGAATGTGTGATAAACCCCTTTTTTAGATTTTCATCTAAATATAAACGTAAGTCCTTGAGCTCTTTTTGAGACATGGGATAAATTCTACCATGAGGTATTTGAGAGCCAGGGATTAATTCAATGGGGCAATCAAAAATTCTAGGCGGAGGAAGATTCTCCGCCTCTTTTAGATTAAAGACATCCGCCAAATCCTGATAAACCTCTGGAATACTCTGTATATTTGCTATGTGTGTTTGTGGATAACATGTTTTTAAGCAATAATCTGATTGCAATTTTATTTGATGGAGTGACCAATCTATTTGAGGGTTATGGGTCTTTAACAATTTATAACCTAATACTATGGTATGCATAGCAATTGGGAGGATATCAAATGATAAATATTCAGTGTGTCCATTTGTGGTTGTGATCAATAAAGGTATAGTATGGTGTGTTATAGGACCATGTTGTATAGAGGAACCATCAATTAATTTAACAAACACAGGGATTTGTTTGCACACCGTGGGTATTTTATTAACTAATACATAATCAGTGTTGATATATATCCCTGAAGCCCCAGAGTCAATAAATGCTTTATTCTGAAGATTGTTTTGGTCCCACTGTAGAGAGAGAGAGAGAGTTAGTTGATTTGTAAGATCAGTTTTAATATGTTCTAAGGTAACATTCTTACCCCTCTTTTGTATGTCCAGTAATGGGCAATCCGAGACAGCATGGTCTTTCTTTGCACAGTACATGCAAAGGTTTGAAAGTCTCCTTCTAGTCTTTTCCTCAAGGGTCAAGTGACCCCTTATTGCGCCTATTTCCATAGGTGTTGTTTTATCATGATGAGAGGTAGTTGGGTAATTTTGTCTAGGAGAGGCCTCAAATCCTCCTTTTTCAGCCTTTCGTTCTCTAATTCGTCTGTCAAGAGTAGTACTAAGTTTAATCAAAGCAGAGAGAGTTTCTGGCATGTCAAGGCGAGATAGCTCGTCCTTTAGGACTTCTGATAAACCCAGTCTGAATTGATTTCGGAGACTGACCTCATTCCTCTGAGAGTCAGTCGCCCATAGCTGGAAATCCGTGGTATACTCCTCCACAGTACGCTTTCCCTGTTTAAGGGAGCGAAGCTTAGTCTCTGCTATTAGCTGTGTGTGAGCATCCTCATATAACTCAGACATAGCAGCAAAGAATTCCTGCAAGGAATCAAGGATAGAATTGTTTGATTCAAAAAATCTGTTTGCCCATGTGCGGGGCTCTCCTGAGAGGTAGGAGATGGTAGTGCACACTTTCAATCTTTCAGTGTGATATGTGCGAGGATTTAGAGTAAATAATAGAAGACAGGAATTTTTGAAATCTCTGAAAGCAGATCTCTTGCCTGAAAAAGGAGTTGGGGGTTGTACTTGTGGTTCTGGGATTTCAGGGGTTTTAGGTGTTAACAGTCTTTTACTAAAGCTTTTAACGTTGTGGTTTCTGCCTGTACTTCAGTTAGACCACGAGCCAGATAATCCAATTTTTGATGGATATTGTTAAATGCCTTTTGAATCTCTGTGGGATCCATAATATGGCAATATTGATTTTGGGCCTGATAATACTGTTATGTTGTATTATTAAATGTTTTATTTCTAACAGATAAATAGTAGAAATGTTGCTCCTTTGATAATTCTGTCTAAAAGTTGGAGCTTAAACTTAAGGCAGAATATCTGTGAGCAATTACTGTAATGTGGTGAGATTCTGGTTTGTATCTTTAATGAAAAATAAACCTTTTAAAGCAACAAGATAAGCGAATACAGAAAACACTAGTTCAGTGAATTCAATGATGCAAATCAGAATAATGCAAAATAGAATATATTAGTGCATATAACAGGATAAGTAGTAAATAAGTTATAGTCCGTTTTCACACACTCACTCAGATAAGTAATTCAGCTTGTTATAGTCTAGGGTAGAAATGTCAGAGAGATACTTGCAGTTCATAAATATACACTTAGCCAGCATAAGTTTTGTAGGAAAGATTATACCTTCGGTTTGATAAAGTAGTAAGTACAGACCGTGAACTGAAGATCAGAGTGGCAGAGCGTTGTGGCGTCTCAGCGGTAGCTCCGACTGAGCGAGTGTGACTTACTTCCGGTTTCGGCGAGCAGGCAGCTGGAGAGCCGCAAGGGAGATTAGTGACAGCGAATACCTATTGATCGCAAAAGAGAGAAGGTAATGCAGGTTGTCAGGTGAATCTGGATAGCGATATATTGGTAATTCCAGGAGGTTTCCCAAGGTGACAGGTGAACCTGTGAAATAAGAATAAAGTAGCCAGGAGAGCAAAAAAGGATGATACTCCTTAGAGGTAACATCAATTATCAGGCAGTGAATAGAAGGCGTGAAGGTGATTAAATAGGGAGAGAGGAAAGTGGGAGGGATATGCCTTAAAGGTATATCACACAATGTCCCCTGCCATATTATTTCCTCAATATCTGAATGTTAATGTAGGCCACTCCGAAATAAGATAACCCTAGGTCAATTACCAGAAAACTTCATATTTTTCCTATCCAGTAATAAATAATTTAGTTTATGTTATTGTCCCACAGTCTTCAGCATAACTCTACATCTAATAAGAACAACGTCCTTCAATAGATTGTAAAGCAACTTTTACAACAGATATTGTTCTTCATAAGTTTTACTACTTAAAGTAGGTCTGATACTTTAGTTATGTTTACTTTAGATTGACTATTAATTAAAGATTGTGCTTTTTAAAAAGAATATCAAGTTTAATAGGTCTGCAAGATAGACACAGACAATCTTAAGAACTGATTGTTGGGGGGGCGGAGATAACCGCCAGTGAGAGCAGAAGCAAAGAGAAAAAGCTCTCTCAAAAAGTGCCTAAAAACACCTTATAAAAGGCGAAAAACCATAGCAAACAGGAGTTGATTTGGTGGCAACACCACCTGAAAGCAAACTGGTTGTTCCGGTGCTAAATATTTAAAAGAAAAAGCGCATCCGAATTTCCTGGAACTGCAGGTCGGGTACAGCCTCAGGAAAGACCGCGGCTTCAGCCTACTCCGGAATTGAAAGTGGGCCTAAACACCATAAAGCCCCAGGATAACATCCAGCATCTTCCAGTACACAGTACCCAGCAAGGGGTAAGCAAATAAAGGCATTAGTCAGTAGGAACCATAACTGACCCACACAGACTGGTTAAGATCCCTATTTAAGCAGTGCATTACTTGATTGCAAACCTGGGCAGCTGGCAGTAAGCCACAAGCACTTTGATAGTTGTATAAGACCTGATCCCCCTTCAGATGTTTAAGAAGATATAGTAATACATGAAAAAGGGGAACAATAGACAAGCTTGAAAAATAATAGACACACTTAACTTTATTCAAACCCACCCACAGCAAAGTTCTGGAGAGGCGGGAAAAACGTCATATTTAATTTTTCTAAACACAGAAACCTGCAACTAGACAGAAGAAACCATATATAACTGCTAGACATCTGTTGGAAAATAAATAAGTGTTTTACCACTGCCTTGCTATCTACTACTCCAGGGGACTGCTGCCTTGCTGACACCTACCCCTCCCTTTATATCGCCCTAAATGGCGTTTACCCTCTGAAGTCTTTTTTTTGGGAAGGGGGTATGGAGACGTTGTGCATTGTAATATCTTGTCTCTGGTGGTCTCCAGCCTATGCATGAGAGAGAGTTGTACCTTTAAGTAGTCCAGAACTAGAAGTGAATATGTACACAGATGTAAATCCATAAATAGTCCTATCTCCCTGGCCTATTCCATTTCTTTATTACTGAGAAATCTGAGGCTTGGCCCAACTGTCACAGCAACCCCATATACAACGTGAATGTTAAGAGACTCACCCTATTTGCACTCTAACAATATCACACAGTCAAAGAAAGAAGTCTAAACAGGCAGGTACACAGAAGAAATCAATGCTAGAGCATTATCGCTTTACCCCATCCATTCACCAAGGGGCCTCAGATGAAGATAATTCTGATTCCAACTCTATACCAGATAAAACACTGAGGACCTCTCTATCTCGCACAATGGCTAGCCTTGAAACTCACCCGGATCTAGTTGAAACCATTACTACACTATTGGCGAGCCATCATGACTCTTTAACAAAGAGATTTGACAAGTCTACTGCCGAATTGAAAAGAGAACTGATTGTTAGAAACCATGAGCAACTGGTTGATTTATAATGACAGGACATGTGCTATTTTATTTACCCTCTTGAATATGGAGGCCAACAGTGGAGTATACATCCTTAAAAAACACAACACAATTAAATCCTTAAAGGGACAATAAAACCCAAGTTTTTCTTTCATGATTCAGATAGAGAATACAATTTTAAACAACATTTCAATTTATTTGTATTATTTAACTTGCTTCGTTTTTGAGATATTCTTTGTTTATGAAATAGCATTGCACATGGATGAGCCAATCACACGAGTCATCTATGTGCAGCCAACAATCAGCAGCTACTGAGCCTATCTAGATATGCTTTTCAGGAAAGAATACCAAGCGAATGAAGCAAATTAGATTATAGAAGTACATTTGAAAGTTGTTTAAAATTGTATTCTCTATCTGAATCATGAAAGAAAAAATTTGTGTTTAATGTCCCTTTAAGATCATGTGAAAAGAAGTGTCATTGTTTTTCTTACACTAACTGGTTATAGTATTTTAAGCCCCATTTATTTACAAGTAGGTGGACAAGGTTCCCAGTGTTTGGGCAAGCGAGGCAGCATCCACCATTGGCAGTCATCTGTGCACAAGAATTTAATTGAGTAGTCTAGCCCCTGCACAACAAATTGACAGGGCTTTTTAATTACCCCAGATGAGTGAGTCCAGGATGTTTTAAGTCCACCACCTCTAAAATGGCAGAGAGCTTAGGAAGCTTCTTAACTTGTGGTTGCAGGTTTACAAAAGCGACGCTACATCACAAGGTCTTCAAAACTATGTCCATAGCTTGATAAATGGAGTCCACGTGTTTAATCACATTCAGACTTACTAAAAGCATCAATTTTATAACTCAGAGAGATCTGATCATGACCTTACCTACAGCTTTCCTAAGCTTACCCGCTGATTGCCCGAAATTTTTTTGGAGACCAGTTGAAAACCTATTTAAGTATGTTGTAAACTGAGTCCTAACTATGTACCAGACAGTGGCTGCACAATTATATTTACAGATCACAAGCAAGTTAAATATACTTACCAGAGTGTTATTCTTGTTTGCAAACATTGTGATCTTTTTCCATTCAATTCTTAATATATATATATATATATATATATATATATATATATATATATATATATATATACTGTATATATATATATATATATATATACACAGGATAGATAGATAGATATACAGGATAGATAGATAGAAATATACTGTGTATATATATATATATATATATATATATATATACACACAGGGGTGGCAAAATATCACTCTAGCTTACTAGTTAAGAGTAACTAGTCCAAGGGGAAAAGTTACTAGTCGACTCAAAGGGTTAAAGATAGGAAAAAGTTATTTGGACTTATATGATAATGATGGAATGATCCAATTAGATAAGGCAACATAAGAGTTAATTTAGCAGAAAAAAAGCCATAAATGCAAGTTTGCTGATCATCCAGTGAGCTTTTCTTCCCACAACCCTATTGTACACTTTTTATTTCAAACTCAGAATAAACCACTTTACCATAATGTTTTCATGTATAGAAAACCCAACTATTGTTTAATGTCCCGTTAAAAGTGCAGCTATCATTTTTTTTAAGTGGATTAATACTGACTGTAAATTCTACTAGACTTTATTGTATACAGGATTATTTTTGAGCTAAATATTCATAGTGGATGGTACTGAATGATAATTAGTGGCTCAGTGTGTTTATTAATGTAGATGTAGAGAGGGATTTTACTACATTTTGAAGAGAGTAACACAATATTTTGGCCACTGCAGAAAGACATTTTCGTCTAGTGTTACAAATCAAAATATGGAGCCATCATTACATTACATGCAAATCAACTACTTTTAGAAATGTTATCCATCACAAGTGTAAACAATATATTCTTATGACTTGGCAATGGAAGCTTAAAGGGACACTAAACCCAAATTGTTTTCTTTCATGATTCAGATAGAACATGCCATTTTAAGCTACTTTCTAATTTACTCCTATTATCAATGTTTATTTGCTCTGTTGCTCTTTTTATTTGAAAAAACAGGAATCTAAGCTTAGGAGCCGACACATTTTTGGTTCAGTACCTGGGAAACCAATCAGCAAGCACTACCCAGGTGCTGAACAACAATAATGTTGGCATAATTTTACCCACTGCTGACACTTTTGTTTAAACTGATTATTCAACGTTTATTAAAGGGATATAAAAATGTTATATATAAATTCCCAGTTGTCCCGTACGACATAGACATTGAAGCGGATGACTTAGAAATTTGACTTTTTCCTATCTTTAACATTGAGTGGACTACTAACTTTTTTCCTCTGGGCTAGTAGCTTTTAACCCCTGACTAGTAAACCATAGTGATATTTTCCACTCCTGTATATACACTATCTCACAAAAGTAACTACACCCCTCACATTTTTGTAAATATTTTATTATACCTTTTCATGTAACAACACTGAAGAAATGACACTTTGCTACAATGTAAAGTAGAGAGTGAACAGCCTGTATAACAGTGTAAATTTGCTGTCCCCTCAAAATAACTCAACACACAGTCATTAATTTCTAAACCATTGGCAACTCAAAGTGAGTACACCCCTAAGTGGAAATTTCCAAATTGGGCCCAAAGTGTCAATATTTTGTGTGGCTACCATTATTTTCCAGCACTGCCTTAACCCTCTTGGGCATATAGTTCACCAGAGCTTCACAGGTTGCTACTGGAGTCCTCTTCCACTCCTCCATGATGACATCACGGAGCTGGTGGATGTCAGAGACCTTGAGCTCCCCCCACCTTCCGTTTGAGCATGCCCCACAGATGCTCAATAGGTTTTAGGTCTGTAGACATGCTATTAATGCCAGTATGTGTCATAAGCCCCACCCCAACACAAAATTGCACCAAAAATGGTTGCCATAGTGATGGTGTATATTGAAAAAATCATCATTGGCATAATGTGCAACATGTGACTTATACATATATATATATATATATATATATATATATATATATATATATATATATATATATAAAAAGTGACAATAATAAAAGTGACATTAATAAGCAATGTGCTCATATAGCAAAAACATGTGCATCATAAAACACCTATATTCATGTTCATAATGTCAGATAATAGATTTAAAAACACCACAGTCCGAACCATACCCTACGTAGGTAGAATAGATATGCAGTTGCAATTATCAAACAACATAACCAAGTAAGCAAACCTATAATGACCATAATAATTCTACCTTCATGGGGTATGGTTCTGTATGTGGTAATCTATTATCTTGACAATATGAACAAGAATATTTACATAATATATATATATGCTACACAGTACTGTGTTTTTAAGCTAGATGATGCATATCTTTTTAAAGGATCCATTTTAGGTGTTTTATTATGGACATGTTTTTGCTATATGAGCACATTGCTTATGTCACTTTTATTATTGTCACATTTTTTAAATATTTATATAAGTCACATGTTGCAAATTATGGCAATGAAGATTTTTTGAATATACACTATCACTATGGCAACCATTTTTGGCGCAATTTTGCGTTGGGGGTGGGGCTTATGAAGGTATTTCTTGTTTGTTTTTTCAATTAATTTGGTTGGTCTGAAGAAGGGGCATTGTTGCTCCAAAACCTCACTATAATAAATATTATAATTGACACAAGTCCAGTGAGTGCGGATCTTTACTATATTATATGTATATTATATATTGTGTGTGCAACAATAATATGCTCTTACAATGGGGTCAATTCCAATTTTTCCTTTTTTTATACCTGTTGTTGGAAAAAATGGTAAAGGCCATTTTTTTTAACTCACATGAGATTCGATATACATTTTTCCAGAACGACAGTCAGAACTGCTGATAATGGATGTTGACACTGATATACCCAATGGGTTAGTGGAGTACATATGTAATTTGCAATTGGACAGAGCGATGCTTATGATAAGTGTTGTATATGGGAATGATGGGTATACTGGACATGTGTTGATTAGTGATAGTTTGAAAACTTTTAATACGTTAAAAGTATTTTTAATAAATTTTTAGTTCATCAATGTTTTATTTATGTTTTCCTTTATAGCAATATATTTTCATCTAAAATAAAGAAGAATGAGGGATTTTGATTTCCCTAAGAATAAAGTCGCATAAACTTATCTTATCTTCTAAAACAGTATTTTAACAGTTTTGACGTCATGAATCCAAGGTTTAAAATCTTGCAAAGTTCCAAACCTCACTGTATAGAACACGGTTTGTTGTTGCTGTTTCCTGCATATCTTGTTAGCTGTACAGTATATCCCATGTATGTCTAGTAGATACATATAAAGACTTTTTCTCTTTATCAGGGAAAGGGTTAATTGACTTTTTATGTTCTTTTAAGTAAAGTGCCATCTTTAAATATAACAAGAAAAAATCAAAACATTTTCACACTGACATGACCCATGAGTTCACTGCTAATCACCCTAAAACTTTTACTGTTAGATCAGTATTTTTCAACTCCTGTCTTTAGGGCACAACAACAGGCCAAATTTTTTTTATAATATCTGCCCTAGAGCACAGGTGAAATAATCAGCTGATCAGTAACCATGGTTACTAACCTGTTTTCACTCATCAGCTGGTTATTTCACCTGTACTCTAGATCAGCTATTCTGAAAGTCTGATTGCAAGGACAAAAAAAGCATAGTTGTCTCACATCTAATAAACAGATGTCATTATCCCCCTCTCCCATAATGTGCAACTCCCAAATTATAGTGTAACTGAGAGATCCAGTTTTAGACATAAAGTAAAGTAGTAAGCCTCCATTTTAATAATCATATATCTTGTGGATAGCTGGCTTTATTACACAGACTGGTCCTTTTAACTAAAAGGATATCCATAAAAATGATACTTTTTAATGATTTAACAACCAATACATCTTAATAGGTTCCTTCAAAATTAGAAATACATTAATTTGTCATTGTACCAAGTTGCCTCATTTATCCATTTACAGGGCAGTGTATCTCCTTATGTACAATGGCAGCAGTGAGACATGAGAATCCCACTAAGGTGTAGTTTTTATTGGTTTGAATATCTGAATGTCAACAATAAAATGTCAGATGTTGCATATTGTGGTGATAGAATAATACTAATTGTTAAAGGGACATGATACCCAAATGTTGAAGCATTTGAAATTGACCCCGCATAGCTGTAAAAAGCTGACTATAAAATGTCACCTGAACATTTCTATGAAAAAAAGAAGATAGCTTACCTCAAAATCTTCTGAGAAGCTACATCCCATTTTAAAGGAACTTTAAGCAGCCAATCAGGACATTAGTTGTAGAACTTGCAAGGGAACGTGCATCTGGCAGTTACAGGCACAGTCATGTTATTTCCCTACTTAGTTTAAGGAAGTTTACTACGAAATCTCGCATTATTTCAGTGAAATCTCATGAGATCACATTAAAGCAGAGCATGATCTAAGCACTGCTCTTGCTGATTTGCTGTTGTTTTTTTCAACTGCAGCTGGACAGGCAGCTGGACAGTAGCTGAAGAATAACTGATTACAGAGCACTTACTATTGTGAGAAATTCTGAGGTAAAATATCTTCCTTTTTTACATAGAGATGTTCAGGTGATATTTTGTTGTCAGCCTTTTACAGTTAGGCTGCATCACTTTCAAGTGATTTAGTGTATGAGTATTATGTCCGTTTAAACTGTTGTTTCACTTCCCAGCATTCTCATAGAACTAAAATGTTGGTATCCAGAGTTTAGCATGTTGAGCACACATTATTTACACAGGAAAACAACTTAAATATATTTAAAAACACAGTTGAATAGGCTTGCGCTACTTTTTTGCTCTTGTACTAAACTTGGAAACTAAAGTTTAACTTGGGATTGAGATACATTCTATTCTGGATGATGAGTTTGTCAGCAGAAGTGTCCTACATGATTCAGCCTTACTGTCTATGGGAATGGTTCTAAATTCATTTTGTGATATCCTTTGCAACTGGAGTAGAATTAACATGAAAAAGTGGTCATTTGAAACAATGGTTAAATAAGCGTATTTTTTTAATTATATTTACAAGCCATGTATGGTGATATTCCTTTTAAATTACTGCCCTTCCAGTAGTATTTCACCAGAAAGCATGAAATCATTGTCTAGAATCTGGTTCCATATGGGGTTACAACACTAGTGCATTACTAGTGCCAAGACAAGGCACATTCTGCAAAAAAAAGCTATTGCCAATTAAAATTAATGAGACCCCTTATCCATTTTCCCCACATTGCACTCATGAGGCCAGGGCCGGCTGAGCCATGAGACCAAGTGAGTCCAACGGTCCCGGGCAGCACTTGACATGAGGCAGCACTTCAGTGACTGAGTCAGTCATTGTCAGATCCAGATCACTCCTTTCCTCAACTTTTATGGGGGATGTCGCAGGCTCCCAGCATAACCTCATCATGCTCAAAGACACAGAACCAGTCAATGTGGGAGAAGTGCATCTCTTCCCTAACTACCTTCCCACTTATTGTGCAATTGTGCATAAGCATTGGTTGCATGCAGGTAGGTAGGCTTAATAAGGTCAACGGCCAGGCTATTAGGTTGCTATGCTAATCAGTAATGTTATAACTGGGAGGGGGCCACACATCATTCTTGAATAAGGGCAGCACAATATCTTGAGCCGGCCCTGCATAAGGCAAAGTAAATACCTCTGATACTGGGAAAGAGATAATGTTGTTTAATACATTTTAGTATAAATATTATATAATAATTGCAAATTATCCCGCTAAATAATAGCTTTTTAAGCAGCGAGAGCTGCTCCACAGCCCTTGTGTGCAGGTTTGCACAAAATCATTAGACTCGCTCTCAGTCCCTTCACTCATGCGATTGGTCGGGCGAATGAAGAGGCGGGCATTACAGACTCATCAGCGTGCGTAATAAAACATAGGGCTAGTTGACAAAAATATCCGTTGCCGCAAAGGCGAGCAGACAGCTTCTCAAGCTTTAATACATGGGGCCCTAAAATTTTACACTTATTTTGTCAATATTTAAACAACTAATGAAACTTTAAAAAATACATCTGCGTGCTATTCTCAGACTAACCTTTTCGTTGAATGCATCATTCTATCTAGCATTTATTTTGAGTTTAATGTCCCTTTAATTAAACAAATTGAAATAAATAATTGCTATTAACTTGAATGTCATATACCTGAATGAACAATTAACACTAATTGCTATTAATTGTTTTCCTCCTCTCATTTTACTAAAATTCCTAAGAACAATATGCCTATAACTATACTGTAGGGTCCACATCTGCCAAGTAATCCTATAAGTCTACTAATCATGTAGGTGACAGCTGTTGGTAATAGCTGAGAATAAATATGTAAAATAGAAATGGATTTTCAATTCAAATTGTTTATGATAAAAAACAGATTATGTTTTTTTATATATACCGTGCAATGTTGCGTTGATGTAGAACCTTTGTACCTTTAAACTGGTTGCTGCATGAAACTGACATTTAAATTTTGTCGCAGTAATGTACAATAAAAAAAAAACAATTGAAAAAGATTGGGAATTAATTATAAAGTACTAGTGTACTCAAGCAAGCAGCAGATCAATCCCCAAAAAAATATATAATTTTAATATTATTAAAAATATTTTAAAAGGTTTGATATGGTATATAGTAAGGTGTTTGACTGGAAAGGGCACCAATGTATCTGTGTATATAATAAATAATATATATATATATATATATATATATATATATATATATATATATATATATATGTGTGTGTGTGTGTGTGTGTGTGTATGTATACATGTTTATATATGTGTATACATAACATGTGTATTTTTGTGTTTATATGTACATGCACACATAGCTACATATATATATATATATATATATATATATATATATATATATATATATATATATATATATATATAAAAACACATAAATACCTTGAAACATGCCATATTGAATGTGTACTTTAAATTTCTAAGTTCTTCACATAGAAAAGAATGTTCTTTTTATTTATTATATATATATATATATATATATATATATATACATACACACACAATATCTATCTATCTATCTATCTATCTATCTATCTATCTATCTATCTATATATATTCATACAGATATATATACTGTAGGTGTATATATATTTAAAAAATCATATATATATATATATATATATATATATATATATATATATATATATATAAAATATATATTTAAAAATAAAAAGAACATTTTCTTCTATGTGAAGAACATAGGAATTTAATTATTCCTAAAACACCTTTTGGGTTTAGCGCAGTTGGTTTAGCGCAGCGTCGAGTTAGCATGCAAGGGATAACTAATAGTTTTTCTTCAGCAGCCCCATAGAAGTCTATTGGTGATGAAGTTAGTGCAGTTGCGATGCCCAAAGTCCTGAAGTTAGCGCACCTGAGTCTTTCGCTTCCACGATATCATTTTACTGTGAACTTTGCGATAAATAACCAGCCATTACAAGTGGCTAGTTATTGCTACCGCAAGCTCGCAGTAGCAATTAGCGCTCTGAAAACTAACCAGAGGTCAGACCCCTGATTAATTTTTAAAATATCCCTCAATTGCCCACACAATTTAGTGTAGTGTGCCTTTTAACAAAAATCTAGCATGGCTTTTTTTTTTATTTTACTTTTTATTAATAACTGCAGAAGACAGCTTTAAAGGGACAGTCTACACAAGAATTTTTATTGTTTTAAAAGATAGATAATCCCTTTATTACCCATTCCCCAGTTTTGCATAACCAACACAGTTATAATAATATACTTTTAACCTCTGTGATTATCTTGTATCTAAGCCTCTGCAAACTGCCCCTTTATTTCAGTTCTTTTGACAGACTTGCAGTTTAGGCAATCACTGCCTGCTCCCAGATAACTTCACGTGCACGAGCACAGTGTTATCTATATGAAATACGTGAACTAACACCCTCTAGTGGTGAAAAACTGTTCAAATGCATTCTGAAAAGAGGTGGCCTTCAAGGTCTAAGAAATTAGCATATGAACCTCCTAGATTAAGCTTTCAACTAAGAATACCAAGAGTACAAAGCAAAATTGGTGATAAAATTAAATTGGAAAATCGTTTAAAATTACATGCTCTATCTGAATCATGAAAGTTTATTTTGGCCTAGACTGTCCCTTTAAGGAGTTGAAATTGGCGGGTGTGAGGTTTTAGAAAAAAACGGCACTGAAAAGTGTCTTTACATTGAGATCTATGGGAACTGTGTGTTCCCTGTAAATATATATGTATATGATTATATACATACAGTATATATTTATGTTTTAATATGTATATATACACATATTAACACATAAATTTATATATATTCATATATATTTATATTAGCTGCCCATAGCTGCGCGACTTACCATCTTCGCTGCGCTAGTTCTAATGCCATGTTCAACGAAAATGGAAGAAAAATGTATTAATGTTTACATTGACAGCAATAGTTTACAATGTTTTAATAAGGCCTGTTTAAGTAGATATCTAGTCACCCAAAAATATAAAGTATTCATATGGACTCTGCATTAAAATGATATTAAACACACAGTTAAAGGCAGTTCCAGAGGAGCTATTCACTTCTGGGAGCTAACTGAACTTTTTGGGAGAGCCAATGACAAGATGCATATGTGTGTAGCCACCAAGCAAGTGAAAGGATGTTATATGGAGATTGTTCTAATATGAATCACTGCTGAATGGTGTGAGCCTATTTAGAATTTCAATTTTGATTCATATTCATCATCAACATTTATTTTAATCACCTGTTCAATGGGTGAGTGTATTGATAAGTAAGAGATATAAACTCTGTGACCCTGACTTAATTAGTTGAATTAGTGTGCTGAGAATAAGTATTCTGAGGATTGGAAATTGGATGTACTGCTTTATACCAATATATTTAAATGTACCCAATCTATCAAAGTGTCGTTCTTCAAAAACTGCCTCATTGGGCAGCACTGATAATAAAGAAAATTTTAAAAATGTATAAAGAAGTCAGTATTAAATACCTACATCATTTGTTTTTTTACATGTTATCATCTACTTGACTGCAAAGGTCTCCAATGCCTATATATATATATATATATATATATAGATACATACTGATGAAGCGCATGTGAGCATGCGGGAAACGCGTCAGATCCAGCCCTGCACACTGTGACTGTGTATCTCACTAAACTGTTCATTAAACTAACCACTTTGGAAAACAGAGCCTGCAGTTCCTCGTTTTTCTTTCTTCCAATACTATATATATATATATATGTGTTTATATGTGTATATATGTCTGTAAACACATAAATACACATATAAATACATAAATACATCTGTACACCTGTACACACCACACACACATATATATATATATATATATATATATATATATATATATATATATATATATATATATTTATTTGCAGACATCCCAACCTGCAAAAACTCATTTCAGGGAGGTGGGTCCACCCGCTACTGCGCCACCACCACCCCTCCCAGTTATATATTGGACACCTTGAAAACCTAAATAAGATAGAGACTTATCATTAAAGTAGCTTTCCACTAGTCACATTAACCCCTTAAGGACAAGGCCATTTTTCAATTTTCTTTCCCTTAAAGGGACACTGTACCCAATTTTTTTCTTTCGTGATTCAGATTGAGCATGACATTTTAAGCAACTTTCTAATTTACTCCTATTATCAAATTTTCTTCATTCTCTTGGTATCTTTATTTGAAGAGCAAGAATGTAAGTTTAGTTGCCGGCCCATTTTGGTGAACAACCTGTGTTGTTCTTGCTGATTGGTGGATACATTCATCCACCAATAAACAAGTGCTGTCCAAGGTTCTGGACATTCTTTTTCAAATAAAGATAGCAAGAGAACGAAGAAATTTTTTTATTTTTTGATTCAGATAGAGCATGCAATTTTAAGCAACTTTCTAATTTACTCCTATTATCAATTTTTCTTCATTCTCTTGGTATGTTTATTTGAAATGCAAGAATGTAAGTTTAGATGCCGGCCCATTTTTGGTGAACAACCTGGGTTGTCCTTGCTGATTGGTGGATAAATTCATCCACCAATAAAAAAGTGCTGTCCAGAGTACTGAAACCAAAAAAAATCTTAGATGCCTTTTTTTCAAATAATGATAGCAAGAGAACGAAGAAAAATTGATAATAGGAGTAAATTAGAAAGTTGCTTAAAATTGCATGCTCTGTCTGAATTACAAAAGAAAAAATTTGGGTTCAGTGTCCCTTTAAGGACCAAGGCTATTTTTACATTTCTGCAGTGTTTGTGTTTAGCTGTAATTTTGTTCTTACTCATTTACTGTACCCACACATATTATATAACGTTTTTCTCGCCATTAAATGGACTTTCTAAAGATACCATTATTTTCATCATACCTCATAATTTACTATAAATTTTTTTTATAAAATATGAGGAAAAAATTGAAAAAAACACACTTTTTCTAACTTTGACCCCCACAATCTGTTGCACATCTACAACCACCAAAAAACACCCATGCTAAATAGTTTCTAAAATTTGTCCTGAGCTTAGAAATACCCAATGTTTACATGTTATTTGCTTTTTTTGCAAGTTATAGGGCAATAAGTACAAGTAGCACTTTGCTATTTCCAAACCCCTTTTTATTTAAAATTAGCGCTAGTTATATTGGAACACTGATATCTTTCGGGAATTCCTGAATATTCCTTGACTTTTTGGTATATTTCATGCCACCATTTCACCGCCAAATGCGATCAAATTAAAAAAATTGTTCACTTTTTCACAAATTTTTTCACAAACTTTAGGTTTGTCACTGAAATTATTTGCAAACAACTTGTGCAATTATGGCATAAATGGTTGTAAATGCTTCTCTGGGATCCCCTTTGTTCAGAAATAGCAGACATATATGGTTTTGGCGTTGCATTTTGATAATTAGAAGGCCGCTAAATGCCACTGCGCACCACACGTGTATTATGCCCAGCAGTGAAGGGGTTAATTAGGAGCATGTAGGGAGCTTCTAGGGTTAATTTTAGCTTTAGTGTAGTGTAGCAGACAACTCCAAGTATTGATCTAGGCCCATCTTGGTATATTTCATGCCACCATTTCAACGCCAAATGCGATCAAATTAAAATATCGTACAATTTTTAACAATTTTAGGTTTCTCGCTGAAATTATTTAAAAACAGCTTGTGCAATTATGGCACACATGGTTGTAAATGCTTCTGTGGGATCCCCTTTGTTCAGAAATAGCAGACATATATGGCTTTGGAGTTGCTTTTTGGTAATTACAAGGCCGCTAAATGCCGCTGCGCATCACATGTGTATTCGGCTAGCAGTGAAGGGGTTAATTAGGTAGCTTGTAGGGAGCTTGCAGGGTTAACTTTAGCTTTAGTGTAGAAATCAGCCTTCCACCTGACACATCACACCCCCTGATCCCTCCCAAACAGCTCTTCCCTCCCCCACCCCACAATTGTCCCCACCATCTTAAGTACTGGCAGAAAGTCTGCCAGTACTAAACTAAAAGCTATCTTTTAATTTTTTATTTTTTTTTAGCACATTTACATAAGCTGCTGTGTAGGATCCTCCCTTAGCACCCAACCTCCCTGAGCGCCCCCAAACAGCTCTCTAATCTCCCCCCCCCCCTCACTATTTGGTGCCATTTTGGGTACTGGCAGCTGTCTGCCAGTACCGACTTTTCAAACTTTTGTGCATTTTTTATATATATTTTTTTTATTTTTCTGTAGTGTAGCTGGTAGGGTTGCCACCTCAGCCATGTTTTCCTGGACACGTATGAGTTACACATGCTGCAGGGTGTGTAGGGAGGATCATGTATTGTGTTTCTTGACAACACTATTCATATTCCTCCCTGCACACCCTGCAGCATGTGTAACTTATAAATGTTCTGTAGTTTAATGGACAGGTGGCAACCCTAGTAGCTGCCCCCCCCCCCCTTAATACACCTCTCCCCCTCTCCCAGATCCCTTTTATAAATAAAAATGTAACCCCCATCACCCGCTCCCACCACATTACCACCCGCTCCCACCACAACCGGACGGTTTAGATCCCCGCCCCCGTGTGCGCTCCCGCACGCACCGGGGACTAATCCGGCAGAAGATTCCCAGCGATGGGCCACCTACCCACCAACGATCTACACCATCGCTGGCCGATGCAGAGAGGGCCACAGAGTGGCCCTCTCTGCATCGGTGTGCCAGAAAAGGTATTGCTATGATGCCTCAATATCGAGGCATCACAGCAATACCTTAAAAGTGTCTGGAAGCGATCAGGATCGCTTCCAGACGCTTTAAACACCTACGTCGTACAGGGTACGTCGCTGGTCTTTAAAGACCAGTTTGTGTAAGACGTACTCTGTACGACATGAGTCATTAAGGGGTTAAAAAAAAAAAGTAGCTTTATTGCACAACCATATACAACAAACCTAATTTCCAGTGATCGTACGCTTGTTGAATGCTTAAATATTTTAGAATACAAAGTTTAATTACGTGCATTAAATAAGGTAGTATTTGTGTTTTTATTTTATTCAAATCAGTGGGGGCTTTTTGGTTACTGGTGCATGCTTTGAGGGTTCTATAACGTCCCAGCAACTAATGGCATTCCTTAAAGAAACACTTTTTCCGGATTTGGGCCACATTGGATCATGGTACTTGGAGTTTCAGGGAGATTGCATTCCATTTGCTGGCATCAGGGAGCCGCTATTACAATCAGGGAGACTCCCTGAACTTCAGGGAGAGTTGGGATGTCTGTATATGCATACATATACATATTTAGACATGTATATGTACTGTGTGTATCTCTATGTTAAAGCACTTTGCCTGTCTTTTTTCCTAACACCTGAGACCTTATCATGAGCCTTTATAACTTGCAATATGTTTTACAATAATTTTTATTAGACAGTATTATTATAAGAGTAACTGTACTTTTGAATGTATTTTGATGTGTTTTGTCTTTTTATTCAAGCGTAACATATAACCAGAGCTCTGAAGTTGTGATATCCCAGCACACGTTAAATTAAATTGCCCTCAGGTGATCGTGTTTACTTTCAACTTGTAATCCAACGCTACATTACATCCGACGCGCACAAATAGCCGTGATAAACCTGATAGCTCTTGCCCGTAACTGTTAGCGCACCACTTGTAATCTGGCCCTTAATTGGCTTTCTTTCCTTCTAACAATGTACAATCAACTTCAAGTCCATAAAACTAACTTAAAAGTTGTTTCACAAGAATCTAAGCCAAGCACCATGTTTCTCAAACAAACCAGGAAGTGATTTCCCTGTGTCAGACTGAGATATTTCAGTCATTGGCTGTCTCTTGCCTCACATGTGCAATGCCACCACTGGTATATGGTATGTATATGCACTAATATTTAATTGCAAACATGTTTCTAGTGTCCATAAAACTTACTGAGTAACTGCTTAAAGGGACCCTAAACCCCAATTTTTTCTTTCATGATTCAATTATGAATGATGCAATTTTAAGCAACTTTCTAATTTACTCCTATTATATTTTTTCTTTGTTCTCTTGCTATCTTTATTTAAAAAGCAAGAATGTGATGTATAAGAGCCAGCCCATTTTTGGTTGAGAACCTGGGTTATGCTTGCTTATTGGTGGGTAAATGTAAGCTTCCAATAAGCAAGCGCTATCCATGGTGCTGAACCTAAAATGGGCTGGCTGCTAAGATTTACATTCCTGCTTTTATAATAAAGATAGCAATAGAACAAAGAAAATTGATGAAAGGAGTAAATTAGAAAGTTGCTTAAAATGTCATACTCTATCTGAATCATGAAAGAAAAAAATATTGGTTTGTGTCCCTTTAATGGTTGTCCTATAATAATAGGTTTAACCAGTTACACCTTGCAGAAACAGACTGAGGTTTGCAAAATCTTGGCTTAGATTCCAAAACCTTTGAATTTTGTATACAAAACCATTGTATAGCAGATTGGGTATTTTTTAATTCAATTTCAGTTACTCCAATTAAAGGGACACTGAACCCAAATTTTTTCTTTTTTTTGATTCAGATAGAGCATGCAATTTTAAGCAACTTTCTAATTTACTCCTATTATCAATTTTTCTTCATTCTCTTGGTATGTTTATTTGAAAAGGAAGAATGTAAGTTTAGATGCCGGCCCATTTTTGGTGAAAAACCTAAGTTGTCCTTGCTGATTGGACAGCACCAATAACCAAGCGCTGTCCATGGTCTGAACCAAAAATTTGCTGGCTCCTTAGCTCAGATGCCTTCTTTTTAAAATAAAGATAGCGAGAAAATGAAAAAAAATTGATAATAGGAGTAAATTAGAAAGTTGCTTAAAATTGCATGCTCTATCTGAATCATGAAAGAAAAAAATTGGGTTCAGTGTCCCTTTAATAAAGAGCCACAAATTGAATGACACTGTACTGTACAATATGTTTTCTCTTAATCCCTTTCAAATAACTTGTTATACCTGCTGCAGGGTATTAAATGTATTGTTAATGTTTATTTTTTATATTTGAAATAGTTAGTTTTGCTCACTAAAACCATAATTTATGATATATATCTCTATATACACAAATACTGATAGTTATGTACTGAAATGTTATTTCAGATTAAAAAACAATATCTCCTTTGGAAGGTTAATTTATGCTGCTATCTACTGTTTACATACATTTTATAAAAAAAAACAATGGTTTCAACAGGCAACAGTGGATATTTCAAATGACAAAATAAAGATAAAGGAGCTGTTTGCAAATACTTTATAACACTTCAAGAGGTAAAATGGATCATTAGGGGACAAATTCAAATGGGAACAATTACAGTATACTGTCCATTTTAAAACATGAAAACAAATTACAGCTATAAGCTTGAGGTTATTGCAAATTTGTCATATTTCAAGATTTTTAGAGACCTTCATGGAAACAAAAGATTTGAGACTAGTGCAGAAATAAAACATTACAAATAATTCATTCAGTATTTATGGCAACTGCAAATATTGGGCTCCATTTATATATCTGTATCTGCAGCTTGTGAAGCCTGTAATTTAAAGGGACAGTCTAGTCCACTGGTTTTCAAACCTGTTGAGCACAGGTGAAATAATCAGCTGATTAGTAACCATCATTATTTTACCTGCTCTCATCCAAGGTGATCCTGAAAACCTGGTCTGTTGGGGAGGCCTGTGGACAGGTTTGAAAACCAGTGGTCTAGGCCCAATACATGATTTTGATTACTTATTGTTACATACCAGAGAAGTCCCAGCTGCTAACAAACAATGATTATTTAAAAGTTTCATGTACTTCTTACAAGCTTATAGATTTGGTACCTATTACAAGATGTTTGTCTGGTATGTAACAATAAGTAATAAAGAATACATATTGGGTCTAGACTGTCCCTTGAAGAAGCAACAGTCAAAAGACTGCTGCTTCCTAGACTCTCTACAGCCTCAGAAGCTGTGGACTTAAAGGGACACTGAACCCAATTTTTTTTCTTTCGTGGCTCAGATAGAGCATGCAATTTTAAGCAACTTTCTTATTTACTCCTATTATCAATTTTTCTTCGTTCTCTTTATCTTTAAATCTTTATTTGAAAAAGAATGTCCAGAACCTTGGACAGCACTTGTTTATTGGTGGATGAATGTATCCACCAATCAGCAAGAACAACCCAGGCTGTTCACCAAAATGGGCCGGCAACTAAACTTACATTCTTGCTCTTCAAATAAAGATACCAAGAGAATGAAGAACATTTGCTACTAGGAGTAAATTAGAAAGGTAATTTAAATTGCATGCTCTATCTGAACCACAAAAGAAAAAGTTTGGGTTCAGTGTCCCTTTAAAACAACCATGATGCTTCCAGTTGATTGGCAAAGCCCTGTTCTTGAACAATTGGTTGTACAGAGATTTATTGTGCAATCTTACTTTTTGGCAGCAGAGGTTCCCTGTGAATGCAGGTGGACATGTTCCCAGCCTGGGAACATTGTCTGCCCAGATGTTATTAAATAAAGGACTTTGAATGCAGTTTGTTTTACTTAAATAATAATTGATAGCACTTATGAAAATGAATCATTTCAAATAATTTTGACTACGTTGAATTTTAATTATATCTGTGACTAAAGATAGTCTAAACAAACTAAGAGATACTGATATGACTAATGTACTAACTCTATGCACCGCAAACTGACCTTAATAAACTTAATACACTGTATAACTCGTTCTGCCGCTTTGTGCTACAATGTAACTACAGGACCCACCATTGTGACATGCTAAAAGAGCTAAACTGGCTGTCGCTGGAATCCAGACGCACCCTCCATCTTTCCAGCCTTGTGTTTAAGAGCCTTTCTGGGAAGCTCCCACCCTACCTGAGCAGAATGCTCTCCCCAGCTATTCCCACCTCCCATAACCTCCGATCCAGTACCAGCACATTATTTAGCTTGCCTCCATACAAAAAGAAAGCAGCTCGATCCTCCTTTTCCTACAGAGCACCACAATTATGGAATGACCTCCCGCACACTTTAAAACCTTCCCCAAGCCTAAAATCCTTTAAGAGATCCCTCTCTGTATATCTCAAAACAGAATGCATCTGTCATGGTTGATTTTTTATTTCCTACCTGTTCTATGGTAAATTCTGCATATGTTATGTATTAATATTGTTTTTGTATTATTGTACCCTATTGTATCAATGCAATGTTTTGTGGACCCAGGACATACTTGAAAATGAAAGAAATCTCAATGTATCCTTCCTGGTAAAATATTTTATAAATAAATCAATTCTGTGTACTTTTGAAATTGAAAGCTAATCTTAAATAAGCAATTCTTATGGCCCACAAGCTATTTTTTCTTCTATTACTGTAATTGTCACTGTCCACTGAAAGTCAGAGATTAAAATTTAGAAATCATGTGGCAATAAGGTATGGCACAACATCTAAATATTCTACATTGTTAAATTATATTTAGATGTACATTATACCTTTGTACAATGATCTGTAATAGCTAAAGGAATAGTCTAGTCTAGTTCGTTCACTTGGTATCTTTATTTGAAAAAGCAAGAATGTAAGCATAGGAGCCGGCCCATTTTTGGTTCAGGACCTGGGTAGCGCTTTCTGATTGGTGTTCAATTAGCAAGCGCTACCCAGGATCCGAACCAAAAATGGGCCGGCTTTTAAGCTTACATTCAAATAAAGATACTAAGAGAACAAAGAAAAATTGATAATAGGAGTAAATTACAAAGTTGCTTTGAATTGCATGCTCTTTCTGAATCATGAACATTTCATTTTGAATAGACTATTCCTTTAAAGAGTATAAATAAAAAAAAAAATGTAATTATGTTTAATAATGTAATAATATTAAATATGACCTAATAAAATAGTTTTGATGTCTATTTAGTAATTTTATAAACTGAAAAAAATATTCGGGCACATTATGCTGCTGCAAACCTGTTTGTCCCAATTTACAGAAATTAAATGTGGCAATAATGTTAAAAGTTGGAAACAGGGAAATCATTTTCTTAAAGTTAAAGGGACACTGAACCCAAATTTTTTCTTTCATGATACAGATAGAGCATGCAATTTTAAGCAACTTTCTAATTTACTCCTATTACCAAGTTTTCTTTGTTCTCTTGCTATCTTTATTTAAAAAGGAGGAATGTGATGCATAGGAGCCGGCCCATTTTTGCTTGAGAACCTGTGTTATGCTTGCTTATTGGTGGCTAAATGTAAGCCTCCAATGAGCAAGCGCTATCCAAGGTTCTGAACCTAAAATGGGCTGCTTTTAAAATAAAGATAGAAAGAGAACAAATAAAAATTGATAATAGAAGTAAATTAGAAAGTTGATTAAAATTGCATGCTCTATCTGAATCATGAAAGAACAAAAATTGGGTTCAGTGTCCCTTTAAAGTAATAAGGAAATGTATCCCCTAGATTCCAAACAGGTTGCTAAGCAGTGGTGGTTGAACAATGAACTAGCATCAAGTTCACAAGGTTTCTTTTCAATAAGTTAGTAATTTGGCATGTTTATAAGCAATACTCCTGTTGGAATACAAAAGTATAAAATTAGAAAATAATTACAAGTCAAGTGTGTATTAAGGTAAAAGGATGAGTGCTTTCAATAAAATTATATTCCAATTGCCTTGTAGCAGATGTTCCAAGCCAGCAATTATCTCCTGTGCTCCATATTGCTGTGGTGTGTGTTCCAAACCTCTCTCATAGTTAAAAGACTATTTTTTTAAGTGTCCTACATTGCAACTGCATTATAAAAATGATCTTTTTCCCTGCAGATGTTGGTGTGATCCAGATAAAGCTGATGGAAAGCCAACTTCATTATATCTTGCTTCACTAATTCTACACTCACTTTGCACCTTAAGGCTTATAGTTACACATTTATTGGCTGGATTCCCTATTATCAGGGTGATTCTAGGACAGTTAGATAAAAATTACTTCTAACTTCTGACAATTACATTCTTATGTCCATGGAGGTCAATTACACAAAGAGTCTTTAGAATTCTTTAAGAGTGTTTGTTAATAATTTTAAAAACATACTTGTACTAAACAAATGTTTCTGTTTCCTTAAAGGGGTACTAAACCCAATTTTTTTATTTCATGGTTCGGAAAGAGCATGCAATTTTAAGCAACTTTTTAATTTACTCCTTTTATAAATTTTTATTTGCCCCCTTGGTATCTTTATTTGAAAAAACCCAATTTTTGGTTCAGTACACTGGATAGCACTTGGTGACTACATTTAGCCACCAATAAGCAAGTGCAACCCAGGTTCTGAACCAAATATGGGCCGGCTTCTATGATTACATTCCTGCTTTTTCAAATAAAGATACCAAGAGAACAAATAAAAATTGCTAATAGGAGTAAATTAGAAAGTCGCCTAAAATTGCATGCTCTATCTGAATCATCAAAGAAAAAATAGTTTTTCAAACAAATTCAGTCTCAGAAACCTTTTTTGGGCTTCAGAAATATTGACAGACTATGAGGCCCAAAATATGATTTTTAATGCAAAACTGATTCCATTTGGAACCTGCTAACCCCTTGTCATGACCCTAAACTGCCACCTTCACAGCAATGTACAACAGATTTAAAAAAAAACTCACAATCCTTCTACACTATAAAACTGCAACCCATAATTACAGTTGCTGCTGTCTGGTACATTATTACAGTCAAAAACCTTGTGTCTTTTTTTAAAAAAATTTATCAGCACACATGGGATAAATAAAACATAGTTTGGGAAGCACTGTTCAAATACATAGAATGGGAATAATATTATTGGTACTATATAAAATTAAAGTACCATCACTTTTTTCAAATTGGTTGCCAGTTTGTAGAAAATTCTTCTGTCTATACCTTTTATAAAACTGCAATAAAAAGCCTCAGTTTTGTCAATTACTATTCCATTTCTAACACTATATTAGAGTGTTGAGCTGTCTGTCATAATTAGAGTGATCTATTCTTCCTGGCAAAGTTTAGAGTACTTTCCTGCAGTTTCAGAATTGAAAGGGAGCAGAGAAAAAGGGGAGTTTGAACTATAGGTTTGAACAGGGTGTCTGCTACTTTCTGATTGGTTACTAAAATGTCACTGTACTATAAATTGGAAATAAAAGGACATTTTGTTTAGTATAGGCTTTTCCTGGAACAAATAAGTTTAGCAACATGTAGATAAAGGTTTTTTTCGTGGTGAATTAGGATAACACATATGCAGTTGACCACACCCCCTTAAAGCAATGTAACTGAATTATTTAGCTCTCTCATTTCATGGCAATGCAAAATATTATATCATTATTAACCGTCACTAACAATAACTTTACTGCTTGTAACTACAATTCCCTACATAACGTAAATAAAAGCAGCTGATCCAAAAAAGAAACCCTAAATCTACAAAATATATAAATTAGAAAAAAAAATATTTATTGTGTGCCTTAATCAATCATAATATCGACTTCAAGTTCATTAAAACTCTAATTTAACAGCAGAAAATGTCACAGAACAGTGCAGGATACAGCACAAACTACAAATAGTGCAGGATTTCCCAGCAATGACTGCATTAAAGTTGCCAGAAGCTGAATAAAATGGTAGGGATGGCTCAACTATTCTTCGACAGAGGAAACTGGGCTGATGAGAAAAAATGACCAACAAATTCCCCTATTGCAATACAGCATTGATTAATGTGTGTTTTTTTTTTTGTTTTGTCATTATTTTCTTTTTTTATACACATCTAGAACAATTTTAGCTTTTAGTTTAGGATAAACTGGCCTATAATTCATTGCTGATTTTGTTCCTTGAATGCAACCTACATATTCACCTTAATACCTTCAACAACACACAGCTTAATACCTTCAACAACACACAGCATTATACTACTGCATTTTTTTTAGCTATATTTGCTATATTTTAAGCAGAATAAAATATACTTCCATCCACCTATTAAATGAAAACTAGAAGGTCTATTATATTTATAATTCAAGCATAATTAGTGAACATATAAAACAGTTTTAAGTCAGCTGAGGTAAAAAAAAATGTTTTAAACCACAAACATTGGTGAGACAATATTGGAAATATTTATTAATAAATATAGTATTTAAAGCAAAATGTATATAAAAAAGACCACATGATGATAAAAAAAGATATACTGTGTATAAAATGTAACATTTGGTGTTAATGTCTTGTTTTCATCAATATTACACTTCAGCCACTGTTACAAAATTCATGCAATTTCAGTTTTGAAAATAAAAATGAGTTGATGGAGTTGTGTAACTCACAAAATATGAAAACTACAATCCCAGTGGGCACAACTGAAGCAGGCCTCTCTCACAACAGGGTTAACATTAAATAAAATAAAACAACCACTTTGATTAATTGTTCTTAACTAACAATAATACTCAAATTTATTATTCATATTTCTTATTCACAATAAACCAAAATTTACAATAAATACAGGCTAGACTGCAAGCTTGTAAGACTGCTAATATTAATGTTTGGTGTCCAAGCCTCAGCCTTATTACAAAACGTGATGTTTTATTTTTGTTTAATATGAATCCCATGGTGAGCCACATTGCAAATAATGTAAATGTGAAAAAGACGCATCAAGTTTAACTCGTTCGCTGCCAACAAAGGCCTTTTTTTTCCAATGATGTCTTTTTAAATCCATTTAATGAAAGTTATTTCTCAGTTTAAGAACAAAATCTGCAATGCAATGGGTTTTTGTTCATGCAAGTGGGAGGATATACTTGGAATCAAATTATACCAACAGAATACAAAACACAGCAGTGTAGGGGAGTGGGAGCTGTCCTTGGTGCTGAATTGCTTCGCATTGCCATTGATATGTGATTCACACAATCAACCTGAGCATTTCAGATGCAAATAAAAAAAAGAATAGTGTACTCACCTTCCACAGTTGCAATGACAAACGCGGTCTTCCCCTCTTAAATGCGGTAAGATATAATTGTGAAATCGGTCCAAAAGAGCATTCATGTCCATCAAGCAAGCTATTGCCTGTAAGAGCCCATAACCAAGGCATCTGGTCAACTCTAGATGATGGAATAAAACATTGACTCTAGTTTGCTTGCTAAAAGACTTGAGCAGTCTTCAAAAATGCTGCTATTTCTTTGTAAGGGACACACAATGCACACACACAGTGACATACAAATACTGACACACACAGGCAATTTGAGATTGCTACAAATAATAATAAAAAAAAAGAACATGCCAGAAAAGTGAGATGATCTCTTACCATAACAATGGACGCCCCCAGCACCATAAATATCATGGTGTTTGCGCTCATGTGCATGTATATGAAACTGACAAGGTTGTGTCTATTTCCCCCAAAAAAGCAGTCTCTCTTCTTCTATTTTCTCCCTCTTCTCCGCAAAGGTCAGAATTGGTCATCTCCCCGCTCCCTCCCCCCCAAAAAAGCTGCAATCCTTGATGGTGGAGCAGGATCAAAAGATCCCGTTACATATATATTTTATACATATGTGTATAGGGAAACTGCCTTATCCTTTCCCCTCTCCAAGGTTTTACAGAGACCCCTTTTCTCCCTTACTTGATTTTTTTTCTTGTCTTGGGGGGCGGGGTGGGGGAGTCTCCTCAGCCTTGATCGCACTTCTTCATCCCCCTTATAAAATAATGTGACAAGTATAACCCTCCCCTCTGCCTCTCTTATTTTAGGAGTGCCACACTGTCATCCTTACAAACACCCCTTGACTGCATCAACTGATAATTGATCCAGCACAGGCAAAAAAAAGCCAATCAATAATTCAAAGATCCTCGAGGTTGTTATCTATATAGCAGCAAAGCAGAGGTTGTTAATCACTAGGGTATCTCTCCCATGCGTCATGACGACTGATCGCTTCCTAATCGCCTCTCCCCCAACCAAAAAAATAAAAAAAAAAATAAAAAAAAAATCAGAAAGGCATATGTAGGGTATATAGACCCAGACAGCACAGCGGAAGCAAAAGCAAGGTATCCCCTCTAGAGATAAACGTGATGCTGAGCTGCCTGCACGCCCTGTTCCCTCGCAGTGACATTGCAGCCTGCATTTGTATTCTGCACCATGCAGCCTTCCGCTGGGCTTCCACTTACTAAAATATGCTAATAGCATCAGCCATTCTTTTTAAGTACTGAATACAGTGCATCTGGATAACCCTTTCTAGAAAGCAAAACTCAAAAGCTAAACCTACCATGCGTTACCCCTATATAAACCACCATAACCTTTAAATTGCCAGTATTACCAGACTATTTGACACTTAAAATGCCAACTTAGCCAAGGCACCCTTAAACTAACAATCCACTTCAAATTAATCCTTTAAAATGTTCATCAGCTGCAATTAATCCAAACTCTACTACACATCCCAACTGCAGTTAAATTTTAATCCACTTGTCCCTCAATGCAATTACCTTTCTGATCCAAAATACCATATCATGATTGGACCCTCAATTAAAGGCTACACCATGACTGCCCCTGCCTGAGAAACAAGCATGGGAACCTCAACTAAAAGCACAACCTACCCAGATTTCTCCACCCTACTCAAGGGACCCACTTTAACATGAGCCATAACCAAGAACTAGACACCTTACAAGCACCTAGTTGCACATGTGACACAGTTAATAAGACATTTTTTTTCTTACAAAGAACATGTCTCTACCCTAAAGACCCAATTTTCAGCACCACTACTTCACATAAGCATATTTAATAGACCCCCACCAAAATGTAGATGCTAACTTTAATCTTGGTTTTAGAGATGCTCAGTCATATCAGTAGTCCTGATAGGAAAAAAAAAAATACTTCTATGGAGAAACAAATCATACTGCCAGAATCAAGATTAAGGTAGGAAAATATATCAAGGTAGAGTCTGGGTCCTAGTGGCAATATAACCATATAACCAGAATCCATATCCAAGACAGGGGTATTCAGAGGGTGGAAACTCACAGTAATGGCTGTAGAAACCACACAAGGACTGAAGGATATGATAGTAATCAATGCTGTAAACAAGAGATTTTGTTGACAGACCAGTAAAATAGGTTGTTCTAAAGAATGTGTGTCAATCCCATTAGACCCAGAAAAGGCAGCCTTGAAAGTAAGGATATACTGAGAAGGAACTTCTGCCCTCACTAGGTTTGATAAGGAAACATTCCAGTAAGTAAAAAATATGCCTTTTGAATAGAAATATAGAAGCCAGATGAAAGCTATGATGTAAATAGTCAATAGCAGATGCCCTTGAGGTACACAAGTCCATTTGTCCTGTTATTTATTCTTTATAAAGGTGGTTTACAGCTCAGAATGCCACATTTTATTAAGCACTTCTTTGAAGGTCTGGAACCAAAAGGGCAGAACAGGGAACACCCTTGCTTAGACTACAAAGAAATGACAGAGCATAGGTTTACCATGAGTAAATATAGGCATGGGGCAAAAAGATTAGTTAAGTGCCAAGTCAGGAACCAAGTCAAAAACAGCAAAAGCTGGTGGATAAATAGAAGAAACGTTAGGAGCCAACACAGGGCTGAGATACTTTATCACCAATAATAGACAAATGGAATCCACAGCACCAATTAGGTAAAAGAAAATACCTTTATTTTCACATTACATGCGACGTTTCGGCCTTCACAGCCTTAATCATGCATACATGTATCATGTATGCATGATTAAGGCTGTGAAGGCCGAAACGTCGCATGTAATGTGAAAATAAAGGTATTTTCTTTTACCTAATTGGTGCTGTGGATTCCATTTGTCTATGTTGCTGTAAGGGTGGCAGTAACCCTTTCTCCACGGGCATCATACAGAACTAAAACCTGCTTTAAGGAACCAACAGGTGCTGTACTCATTTACTACTTTTATCACCAATAATAGTAGACAAGGAACCGACAAAACCATAGATGCCAGGCCAAGGTCATATATAGGAATAGTAGCAACAGTAGCCTGAGGCACAATCAGAAATGTAGTCAGGAGTTACTTTATAAGCAGAAACAACAGAATCAGAGGCAACGAACAGGGAAAAAAAGGGAATAAAGTGGAGTGCCTGAGTCAAATCATGCTCCATAATCACTAAATGAGTGTGCATACATTTATGTGACCATTACTGAATCCTGCAAATGCTGCATGTTTGATGGTCCCCTTTTCAGTTCTGCCAGAGCCAGCTTCAAAGTCAAAAGAGAGACCTTGCCCTATACCTTGTAACAAAGAAAAAAACTATTTCCCGGGCAGAGAGGACGCAAATGATGGTTACTAAGAATTATCATCAATCCTCTAGTAATGAGCAGTAACAATTCCTACAATGCACTGAATGCAAGCCTTTCAGCGGGCCTGCTGTGTGATCACCCCGCACTGTGTGGAACACATGGTACTTACATTTCTGTGTGGCTTGCTCTGGTGTTATTTAGCTCCTCTCAGCATAAATAGGACTATTGCACCTTAAGTGGGTTAGACTCTGTGACAGAGGAAGAGTTCCAGGCCCAAAGGCAACCATTCAACCCTTCATTGGTTTTAATTAGCTTTCATTAACCAAAGTGTATAGATTATATACAAATAAATAAAGTGTGTGTGTATATGTAAGTGTGTATGTATAAAACAATATTAATTGTGAGGGGTGGAAGTCTTGGTGAGTTCCCACACTTTTTTTGTAGGACTTGACCTCTGGTCAATATAATCATTGAAAAAATATGGCCAGTACACCCATCATGGCCATATACAAATGGCTTTCAGATTGTTTACCAGTTGTCAGGATGGATTTGGATTACAATAAATTAATCTCCCACATGATTATGGTGTCACTTACATACTGTACAAAGGGATTATTTAAAATTTGATCCTGATAAGAAATACTTACCCGAAAATATGTTTTCGGGAAGTTTTCTAGTGAAAACTTTACAGCTGAAGGTTTTAAGCAGTCAAATCTATTTGGGATTAGGGTCACTAGAAAAACATGTTTCCCATATCAGCAGAAACCATAACCTTGTTATTAGGAGCCAATATCAGAAAGATTGTGATGGACCCCAAAGTTTTAAACAAAGTATATAAGGAGTTTGATTAACTTTTTAACTCTATTGCAAGCAACAACTACTTAACAACGGAAACACATTTTAATGAAGTTTTGGAGTGTGGTCTTTTAACAGCCAAATAATTTTGGATTATGGTGACGTGAAACGTGCTCCACATATCGGATAAAATTCTTGAAAGATTGTGATTGATCCCAAAGTTTTAAACAAAGTGTAAATGAAGTTTAATGAATGTTTTAGGTTTAATGCAAGCAATACAAGGAACATAAAGTTTTAAGAGCTTTTACAAGAAAACATAACCTCTGAAATAACCCGCCTCTCCCCCCTTCAATCCATCCTAAATGCCTCTGCCAGGCTGATCCACCTTTCCCGTCGCCCTGTATCTGCTGCACCTCTCTGCAAATCCCTTCATTGGCTCCCCAGTCACAGCAGAATTCAATTCAAAATTCTCACCCTTACATACAAAGCTCTCCCCTACGCTGCTCCCTTCTACCTATCCTCTCTAATACACAATTATACTCCAGCCCGCCCACTAAGATCCAACAATGACCTGCTCCTTGCATCCGCGACTATCACCTCCTCTCATGCTAAACTGCAGGACTTCTGTTGTGCAGCACATACCCTCTGGAACACTCTCCCTCATGCTGTCAGGCTTTGCCCTAATCTGTCTTCCTTTAAATGTTCCCTGAAGACTTTTCGGTTCAGGGAAGCCTACCACCCAACTCAATATTAAATTAATTTCACTTACCTAACATTTCCCTCTTCTAACTCTGTATTAACATCTTTCTCTATCCTGCAGTCCTCACCTCCTGTTTCTCAACCTCCTACCCTTCTAGATTGTAAGTTCCCACGGGAATAGGGCCCTCAATCCCTCCTGTATGTGTTTGTAAATTTTGTCCTGTCTCTTACAAGTCTTATATTGTTTTATTTAAATGAATTGAATACATGGACAGCACTGTGGAATATGTTGGCGCTTCATAAATAAAGTATATCATAATAATAATATAATAATAAATAGTAGTAAAAGTCACTATTTCCATGAATATTACTAAAGAATGCATATTTTAACTAAGTGCACTAATACTTAACTGTTATAGTAACAGTACTGTGTAGTTAAGATCATGTGGCCCTCAGTGAGACTTGGAGGAAGGACGAGTTCTTGGAAAGGGGCGGAGCTGCACACAGGTTATATGCGGGCGCCACTCTTAATGGGGAATAGAGTCAGTGTTTCCTTTTTTCCCTCCAAAGGTTCCAGTGTTACCCTAGGGGTCTCGATAAGAGTTATTGAGCTGTTTAATTCTGGGATTCTGAGAGCTGCCGCTTCTTTCTAGGTTGCGGTATCTGGAACTTACTTTTGTCGGTATAGAAACTCAGCGCGGGTCAAGTGTGAAGTCACCAGTGGGGTGTGTCTGTTGCCTCTTGGTTAAGCAGTGTAGCCACTGCAGTGGCTGATGTTGGTGGACTGTCCTGGTTTGTGCTAGAGTTGAAGGAGAATTGCCGGGTGCAAGGCCAGTTGCAGTTGTGGAATTGGATCAATTTTTCTAAATGTGGGGGCTGAAGACTGGGAGCCAAGAAAGCAGTGACGTGCGGTGAGGTCAAAGGCTAGTGAGGCACTGGCTTTGATAGTCCTGAGAAACACACACGCTATATATATATATATATATATATATATACTGTATATATATATATATTTATATATATATATATATATATATATATATATATATAGGAGTAGGCTGAACTTCTATCAAGGCAAGGTAACAGCTTAAGGGCCATCTAGGTGGGACAACTGATTTTAAATAAAATAGAGACTTTACAGTTTTACAAGACGTTCTCCAAGTCAAACTTTAACCCCTTCACTACCAGGACTTTCCAAGTAGAACTTGCCCAAAATACCTGAGAATTTTTAGCATTGTTGCTATCACTCAATTTAAACAGAAATAGAGCCTTAGTTTGTTTTTATTTACCTGTCAAAACTATATATATATATTTTTTAAGAAGACAACCCAAGGTATTGATCTAGGCCCATTTTGGTACCACCATTTTACCGCCAAATGCGATCATATAAAAAAATTGTTAACTTTTTCACAAACTTTGGGTTTCTCACTGAAATTATTTACATACCGCAATCATGACACAAATGGTTGTAAATGTTTTTCTGGGATTCCCTTTGTTTAGAAATAGCAGACATACCATGTCCATGGGGGGGGAGGGAGTGAGTGAGTGAAGAGAGTTGTTTGGGAGGGATTAGATACGGATCAGGGGGTGGGAAGTGTCAGGTGGGAGGGTAATTTCTACAATAAAGTGAAAATTAACCTTACAAGCTACCTGATTAACTGCACTGCCAGGAATTTCAGATGTGTGGTGCACAGCTGCAAATAGCAGCCTTCTAATTACCAAAGGGCAATGGCAAAGCCATGTATGTCTGCTATTTCTGACCCACTGGTCACCACCATCTTAGGTACTGGCAGACAGTCTGTCAATGTGAAAATTGAAGGAATTTTTTTTTTTATTAAATATTTCTTTTTTATTATTTTATATTTTCTGCAGTGTAGGATCCCCCCTTACTCTCCAAACTCCCTGATCCATCCCAAACAGCTCTCTAACTTTCCCCCCTCTAACTAGTGCCTGCCATCTTAGACAGCTGCCAGTACCTATAAAATGTTTTTTTTATATAAAATTATTTATTTTTTCTTTATTTTTTTAAATTTCTGTAGTGTAGTGGTTAAAACCACCAACCACAATCATTAGTTAGAGATCGCCACCCCCCACCTTTTTTCTGTAGCATAGCTCCTCATCCCTCCCTCTCCCTTTTTTTCTATTTTTTTCTGTGGTAGGTCCATCCCACTCTCTCCCCCCTCTGCTATTGAACCACCCACTCACTTTTACGGATTCCCTGTCACACCTCCAGCCAGCACCAGCAGATGATCGTTACAGACGGTGACACACACAGCGTCACCGTCTGTAACGATCTGGCATATTGAAGCAGAGCACCAATCTTGTTCCGGTTCCATATGTTGGCAGATGCCTGGAGCTCAGGAACTCCAGCTCTCACCTGTAACTGAACAGCCGAGACTGCTGGAGCTTCCTGCAGCTCCGACTTATATAAACTTTGTTCGGTACAATAAGCAAAGTACTGCACAATGTATCTATACTTCGCTTTGGGTTAAGGGGTTAATACAAAGTCCACAAAGCAGTGTGGCTCATTGGGACATTGAGTGGCTTGGTTGCTATTTAATGTTGGATATGGATCCCCTTCAATAGAAAAGCAATACTTCTGTTTATAGCTTGCTAAGGCTAAAATCTTATACTGTTCTTAAAGATGTTTTGTGTAATAGCTGTGGAAACACTGGCCTAGATTTAGAGTTGGGCGGTAGCCGTGAAAACCAGCGTTAGAGGCTCCTAACGCTGGTTTTTACCACCCTCTGGTATTTGGAGTCAGTCAGGAAAGGGTCTAACGCTCACTTTGCAGCCGCGACTTTTCCATACCGCAGATCTCCCTACGCCATTTGCGTATCCTATCTTTTCAATGGGATCTTTCTAACGCCGGTATTTAGAGTCTTGGCTGAAGTGAGCGTTAGAAATCTAACGACAAGACTCCAGCCGCAAAAAAAAGTCAGTAGTTAAGAGCTTTCTGGGCTAACGCCGGTTTATAAAGCTCTTAACTACTGTGCTCTAAAGTACACTAACACCCATAAACTACCTATGTACCCCTAAACCGAGGCCCCCCCACATCACCGCCACTCGATTAAATTTTTTAACCCCTAATCTGCCGCTCCGTATACCGCCGCCATCTACGTTATCCCTATGAATCCCTAATCTGCTGCCCCTAACACCGCCGACCCCTATATTATATTTATTAACCCCTAATCTGCTCCCCACAACGTCGCCGCCAGCTAACTACAATAATTAACCCCTAATCTTCCGACCGCATCTCACCGCTACTATAATAAAGTTATTAACCCCTAATCCGCCTCACTCCTGCCTCAATAACCCTATAAGAAATAGTATTAACCCCTAATCTGCCCTCCCTAACATCGCCGACACCTAACTTCAATTATTAACCCCTAATCTGCTGACCGGATCTCGCCGCTACTATAATAAATGTATTAACCCCTAAAGCTAAGTCTAAACCTAACACTAACACCCCCCTAAGTTAAATATAATTTAAATCTAACGAAATAAATGAATTCTTATTAAATAAATTATTCCTATTTAAAGCTAAATACTTACCTTTAAAATAAACCCTAATATAGCTACAATATAACGAATAATTATATTGTAGCTATTTTAGGATTAATATTTATTTTACAGGCAACTTTGTATTTATTTTAACCAGGTACAATAGCTATTAAATAGTTAAGAACTATTTAATAGCTAAAATAGTTAAAATAATTACAAAATTACCTGTAAAATAAATCCTAACCTAAGTTGCAATTAAACCTAACACTACACTATCAATAAATTAATTAAATACAATACCTACAATTATCTACAATTAAACCTAACACTACACTATCAATAAATTAATTACATAAAATACCTACAATTATCTACAATTAAACCTAACACTACACTATCAATAAATTAATTAAATACAATACCTACAAATAACTACAATGAAATAAACTAACTAAAGTACAAAAAATAAAAAAGAACTAAGTTACAAAAAATAAAAAAATATTTACAAACATTAGAAAAATATTACAATTTTAAACTAATTACACCTACTCTAAGCCCCCTAATAAAATAACAAAGCCCCCCAAAATAAAAAAATGCCCTACCCTATTCTAAAATTAAAAAAGTTCAAAGCTCTTTTACCTTACCAGCCCTGAAAAGGGCCCTTTGTGGGGCATGCCCCAAAGAATTCAGCTCTTTTGCCTGTAAAAAAAAACATACAATACCCCCCCCCAACATTACAACCCACCACCCACATACCCCTAATCTAACCCAAACCCCCCTTAAATAAACCTAACACTAAGCCCCTGAAGATCTTCCTGCCTTATCTTCACCACACCGGGTTCACCGTTCGATCCAGAAGAGCTCCTCCGATGTCTTGATCCAAGCCCAAGCGGGGGGCTGAAGATGTCCATGATCCGACTGAAGTCTTCATCCAAGCGGGAGCTGAAGATGTCCATGATCCGACTGAAGTCTTCATCCAAGCGGGAGCTGAAGAGGTCCATGATCCGGCTGAAGTCTTCTATCAAGCGGCATCTTCAATCTTCTTTCTTCCGGATCCATGTTCATCCCGCCGACGCGGAACATCCATCTTCACCGATGACTTCTCGACGAATGACGGTTCCTTTAAGGGACGTCATCCAAGATGGCGTCCCTCGAATTCCGATTGGCTGATAGGATTCTATCAGCCAATCGGAATTAAGGTAAGAAAATTCTGATTGGCTGATGGAATCAGCCAATCAGAATCAAGTTCAATCCGATTGGCTGATCCGATCAGCCAATCAGATTGAGCTCGCATTCTATTGGCTGTTCCGATCAGCCAATCGAATGCGAGCTCAATCTGATTGGCTGATCGGATCAGCCAATCGGATTGAACTTGATTCTGATTGGCTGATTCCATCAGCCAATCAGAATTTTCTTACCTTAATTCCGATTGGCTGATAGAATCCTATCAGCCAATCGGAATTCGAGGGACGCCATCTTGGATGACGTCCCTTAAAGGAACCGTCATTCGTCGGGAAGTCGTCGGTGAAGATGGATGTTCCGCGTCGGCGGGATGAACATGGATCCGGAAGAAAGAAGATTGAAGATGCCGCTTGATAGAAGACTTCAGCCGGATCATGGACCTCTTCAGCTCCCGCTTGGATGAAGACTTCAGTCGGATCATGGACATCTTCAGCTCCCGCTTGGATGAAGACTTCAGTCGGATCATGGACTTCTTCAGCTCCCGCTTGAATGAAGACTTCAGTCGGATCATGGACATCTTCAGCCCCCCGCTTGGGCTTGGATCAAGACATCGGAGGAGCTCTTCTGGATCGATCGGTGAACCCGGCGTGGTGAAGATAAGGTAGGAAGATCTTCAGGGGCTTAGTGTTAGGTTTATTTAAGGGGGGTTTGGGTTAGATTAGGGGTATGTGGGTGGTGGGTTGTAATGTTGGGGGGGGGTATTGTATGTTTTTTTTTACAGGCAAAAGAGCTGAATTCTTTGGGGCTTGCCCGCAAAGGGCCCTTTTCAGGGCTGGTAAGGTAAAAGAGCTTTGAACTTTTTTAATTTTAGAATAGGGTAGGGCATTTTTTTATTTTGGGGGGCTTTGTTATTTTATTAGGGGGCTTAGAGTAGGTGTAATTAGTTTAAAATTGTTGTAATATTTTTCTAATGTTTGTAAATATTTTTTTATTTTTTGTAACTTAGTTCTTTTTTATTTTTTGTACTTTAGTTAGTTTATTTCATTGTAGTTATTTGTAGGTATTGTATTTAAATAATTTATTGATAGTGTAGTGTTAGGTTTAATTGTAGATAATTGTAGGTATTTTATGTAATTAATTTATTGATAGTGTAGTGTTAGGTTTAATTGTAGATAATTGTAGGTATTGTATTTAATTAATTTATTGATAGTGTAGTGTTAGGTTTAATTGTAACTTAGGTTAGGATTTATTTTACAGGTAATTTTGTAATTATTTTAACTATTTTAGCTATTAAATAGTTCTTAACTATTTAATAGCTATTGTACCTGGTTAAAATAAATACAAAGTTGCCTGTAAAATAAATATTAATCTTAAAATAGCTACAATATAATTATTTGTTATATTGTAGCTATATTAGGGTTTATTTTACAGGTAAGTATTTAGCTTTAAATAGGAATAATTTATTTAATAAGAGTTAATTTATTTCGTTAGATTTAAATTATATTTAAGTTAGTGTTAGGGTTAGACTTAGCTTTAGGGGTTAATACATTTATTATAGTAGCTGCGAGATCCGGTCAGCAGATTAGGGGTTAATAATTGAAGTTAGGTGTCGGCGATGTTAGGGAGGGCAGATTAGGGGTTAATACTATTTATTATAGGGTTATTGAGGCGGGAGTGAGGCGGATTAGGGGTTAATAACTTTATTATAGTAGCGGTGAGATGCGGTCGGCAGATTAGGGGTTAATTATTGTAGGTAGCTGGCGGCGACGTTGTGGGGGGCAGATTAGGGGTTAATAAATATAATATAGGGGTCGGCGGTGTTAGGGGCAGCAGATTAGGGGTACATAGCTATAATGTAAGTTGCGGCAGTGTATGGAGCGGCAGATTAGGGGTTAATAATAAAATGCAGGGGTCAGCGATAGCGGGGTCGGCAGATTAGGGGTTAATAAGTGTAAGGTTAGGGGTGTTTAGACTCGGGGTACATGTTAGGGTGTTAGGTGCAGACGTAGGAAGGGTTTCCCCATAGGAAACAGTGGGGCCGCGTTAGGAGCTGAACGCTGCTTTTTTGCAGGTGTTAGGTTTTTTTTCAGCTCAAACAGCCCCATTGTTTCCTATGGGGGAATCGTGGACGAGCATGTTTTTGAAGCTGGCCGCGTCCGTAAGCACCGCTGGTATTGAGAGTTGCAGTTGCGGTAAATATGCTATACGCTCCTTTTTTGGAGCCTAACGCAGCCCTTCTGTGAACTCTAAATACCAGCGGTATTTAAAAGGTGCGGCCAGAAAAAAGCACGCGTAGCTAACGCACCCCTTTGGCCGCAAAACTCTAAATCTAGGCGACTGTGATTTAAAGTGAGAAGAGGCATTTCTACATCCTGTAATTTTTGAAGGCTCATAAAAAATCTCTTTTATTGCCTTTAAGAGACTAAAATTAAGTCCTGTTTTGTATAAAGGAGGCTTTATTCCTTATTAATAAAAAGGTTACCATTTTCAGGTTTTTCAGTCTGTATCTTCTAGGCAGGGTAACAATTTTGCCTGATAAGGACTAAGGCATGGTCTTATTGTTTAAGTTCTCCATGATAATTAATTAAGGGTTGGGGAAGAGAAGGAACTTTGGGCTGGATGCCCTATCCTAAAGCAAAAGCATTTCATTTTAAAGAAAGAACAGTATTCTTTAGAACTGGATCAGATGTTTAATGGCGTTCTAGCTATTGTAATCAGTACTAGGGCCTAATGTTTTTTTCAAAGTAATAACATATATGCTTACGAGTTTCTACTGTGCTGCATCAGTTTGAATAATTTTGGCTATTTGACTGTTTAACATACAGTCTCTGGTATTTGGCTCCTAAATCACTGGTATGTCATCTTGAATGGTTGATTTAGTGGTAAGGACAAGTATGGCCTTTTGAACTGTATTTAAATTGCTGGGGTTTCCACTTGAATTACTGAATAAGCTGCATTAATAAGTAAGGTTCTTAGCTGGTTTACAAATTAAAATTCTGGTCGTATTTATCTCACAACATTTTTTTTTTTGGGGGGGGCACTATTGGGATATTATACCCTCTTCCCTTATATACAATGAATAATTTCATACTAATGGAAAGGTACTTTTTTAATTCTAAATTAAAATCTCCAGTAATTTCAGATAAACAGAAAAAATGAAATGAAGGAATTTAATCAACAGTACAATGGATAAAAGTAGCTGAGTTAATCTCAGTTCTAGTAATTTAGATATACAGACTTTAGTTAAACACATTTCTGATCTGGTTTTGCCACAGTTTGAGCAAATCAGAAAAGATGTGGCTGTATTATCTAGTAAGGTTAAACAATTTACCGCTAGGCTGACTGAAGTAAAAAACAGAGTGTCTAATTTAGAGGACTCTAATTATAAACAGGAATCAATTTTAAAAGAACAAGAAAAATGTTTGAAGTTAATGCAATATAGGCTAGATGAGCTTGAAGATCGCTCAAGTAGAAATAATATCAGAATAATAGGGGTACCTGAATCTCCTGAATTTTCTGATTTAGTATATTTTGCAACAACCCAGCTCCCCCAAAATGTAGGGATCCAACCCCAACAATATCCAATTCTTGTGGAAAGGGCTCATAGAATAGGACAGCCAAGGAAAGGTCAGGATGGTAATTATATTAAAAGACCAGTAATAGTTAAAGGGACAGTGTAGTCAAAATTAAACTTTCATTATTTCAATAGGGCATGCATTTTTAAACAACTTTCTAACTCACTTTTATCATGAAATTTGCTCTTATCTCAGTGCATTTGACAGTTTTACACAGCTAGAGAGCATTAGTTAATGTGTTCCATATAGGTAACATTGTGCGCATGCCCGTGGAGTTACTTATGAGAGGGCACTGATTGGCTAAAATTTAAAGGGACACTCAATTAAAATTAAACTTTCATTATTCAGATAGAATATGCCATTTTAAACAACTTTCCAATTTACTTCCATTAACAAAATGTGCACAGTCTTTTTATATTTAAACTTTTTGAGTCACCAGCTCCTACTGAGCATGTGCAAGAATAAGTGTGTATGCATTTGTGAATGACTGATAGCTGTCACATGGTATGTGTATGCATTTGTGATTGGCTGATGGCTGTCACATGGTACAGGGGGAGTGGAAAAAAACATAACTTTTAAAATTAAAAAAAAAATCTACTACACATTTTGAAGTTCAGACTAAGTGCTATTGCATTGTCTTGTTATTTTGCATTTGTTGATTATGCAAATCTACTGTGTTGACTGGTCCTTTAAGTCTGTCAAAAGAACTGAAATAAGGGGGCAGTGGATGTAAATTTTGATGCTAAAGTGCCTTGTTTTTAAAACTTTGATTAAAAACAGGGGCACTTTAATTCATCAACATTTACATTTCACTCCTGTTGTGACAAAAAACTTACCTTTTAAACTTCACAGCAGCTCCAGGTTCCTCCGGTCTCACAAGCCATTTCTGATGTCATAAATTATTGACAGGTCATCCTCCAATCACAGCTTCAGTGATTCAGTGTCTGATTCACTGCTGTGATTGGAGGAAGCCGGATGCCTCATTTTAGACCCAGGAAGAGACTTTGAAACGGGTGGAGGAAGCTGGAGCTGCTGTAAAGATTAAAAGGTAAGTTTTTTTCACAACAGGAGTGAAATGAAAATTTTGATGAATTAAATTGCCCCTGTTTTTAATTGAAGTTTTAAAAACCGGGCACTTTAGCATCAAAATTTACATTCACTTTAATATAACTGTGTTGGTTATGCAAAACTGAGGAATGGGTAATGGGTAATAAAGGAATTATCTATCTTTGTAAACAATAAAAATTCTGGAGTAGACTGTTCCTTTAATTTTCTTAACTTTCGGCTAAGGTTCTTATTATGTGTGCATGCAAACAAAAAATGCCCCTAATGATAGGACAAGAAAAGTCTTACTCTTTCAGGATTTTTCATCTGAGACTTCTCAGAAAAGGCGGATATTGTCCCCTAGCTTCTCCAAATGAATTGGTCTTGGAGTCCAAACCACAATAATATATCCTGCAAAGCTTAAAATTACATCCAAGGATCCGTCACTCATAATAGAAAACTTAAAAAAAGCCTCGTTCTGATGCTATGAGAAAGAAACTAGCACAGGGCAGGGGGTAAGTCGGTAGAGTTTGTACAGCAAATTTAAAATATATATGTATATGAATATATACATTTATGTGTTTATATGTGTATATACACATATTAACACATAAATATACTGTATATGTATATAAGCATATGCATACTGTATATATTTAAAGTAAAAACACAGTCCCCATAGACTTCAATGTAAAGGCACTTTTCAGTGCCGTTTTTTTTTTTCTAACAAACCGCAAACTCTCACTTTAACCACTTATAACAGTTTTTTGAAAAAATAAAGTTGCTACTCTTTTTTATTTTAGGAACGGAACTGTTTACTTTTTTTTTTGGGGGGGGGGGGGCATTAGGGCACATTTAAAAAAAAAATTGAACTATAGCATTATCTCATGGGTAGTAGACCCAGATGAGAGATGTATAATTTTACAGTTAGAAAATCTCCCTATGGTAATTTGTAATGTTTATGGTCAAAAAAAACCAGAAAAATCATTTTGGGAATTATTACAATTAAAATTGGCTCAATAGAGTAAAATGAATCTGATTGTAGCTGGGAATTTCAACTTGATAACTTATCCCCTGTTCGATAGATTAAAACTCCGAAATAAGGCAAATAGTGATAGAGAAGCTAAAATCTTGAAAACATTTTGTAATAATCTAACGCTTAGAGACATTTGGAGGATGAAGAACCCCAACTTGAAAATGTTTACCTGTGACTCATTATGCCATAAAACAATGTCTACAATTAATGCATTTTTCTTAAAAGCCCACGAAGTGGAGACTGATCTAGTAGAATGAGCTGTAATTCTCTTAGGCGGGGCCTGATCCGACTCTAAATAAGCTTGATGAATCAAAAGCTTTAACCAAGAGGCCAAGGAAATAGCAGAAGCCTTCTGACCTTTCCTAGAACTAGAGAATATAACAAATAGACTAGAAGTATTTCTGAAATCTTTAGTAGCTTCAACATAATATTTCAAAGCTCTCACCACATCCAAAGAATGTAAGGATTTTTTCAAAGAATTCTTAGGATTAGGACACAAGGAAGGGACAACTAATGTTGTTAGAATTCACAACCTTAGGTAAGAACTTAAATGAAGTCCGCAAAACCGCCTTATCCTGATGAAAAATCAGAAAAGGAGATTCACAAGAAAGAGCAGAAAGCTCAGAAACTCTTCTAGCAGAAGAGATGGCCAAAAGGAACAACACTTTCCAAGAAAGTAGTTTAATGTCCAAAGAGTGCATAGGCTCAAATGGAGGAGCCTGTAACACCCTCAAAACCAAATTAAGACTCCAAGGAGGAGAAATTGATTTAATGATAGGCTTAATACGAGCTAAAGCCTGTACAAAACAGTGAATATCAAGAAGAGTAGCAATCTTTCTGTGAAATAAAACAGAAAGAGCAGAGATTTGTCCCTTTAAAGTACTTGCAGACAAACCTTTATCCAAACCATCCTGAAGAAACTGTAAAATTCTAGGAATTCAAAAAGAATGCCAAGAGAATTTATGAGAAGAACACCAAGAAATGTAAGTCTTCCAAACTCGATAATAAATCTTCCTAGAGACAGATTTACGAGCTTGTAACATAGTATTAATTACTGAGTCAGAGAAACCTCTATGACTTAGCACTAAGCGTTCAATTTCCATACCTTCAAATTTAATGATTTGAGATCCTGATGGAAAAACGGACCTTGAGACAGTAGGTCCGGCCTTAACGGAAGTGGCCAAGGTTGGCAACTGGACATCCGAACAAGATCCACATACCAAAACCTGTGAGGCCGTGCTGGAGCCACCAGCAACACAAATGATTGTTCCATGATGATTTTGGAGACCACTCTTGGAAGAAGAACTAGAGGCGGGAAGATATATCAGGTTGATAACACCAAGGAAGTGTCAGCGCATCCACTGCTTCCGCCTGAGAATCCCTGGACCTGGACAGGTATCTGGGAAGTTTCTTGTTTAGATGAGAAGCCATCAGATCGATTTCTGGAAGACCCCACATCTGAACAATCTGAGAAAACACATCCGGATGGAGAGACCACTCCTCTGGATGTAAAGTCTGATGGCTGAGATAATCCGCCTCCCAATTGTCTACACTGGGATATGAACCACAGAAATTAGACAGGAGCTGGATTCCGCCCAAACAAGTATCTGAGATACTTCTTTCATAGCTTGGGGACTGGGAGTCCAACCCTGATGATTGACATATGCCACCGTTGAGGCCAAAACTGAAGAGCTCTGAGAATTGCACAGAGTTCTAAAATATTGATTGGTAATCTCGCCTCTTGAGATTTCCAAACCCCTTGTGCTGTCAGAGATCCCCAGACAGCTCCCCAACCTGAAAGACTTGCATCTGTTGTGATCACAGTCCAGATCGGCCAAACAAAATAGGCCCCTTGAACTAAACGCTGGTGATTTAACCACCACGTCAGAGAGTGTTGAACATTGGGATTTAAGGATATTAATTGTGATATCTTTGTATAATCCCAGCACCATTGATTCAGCATACAATGCTGGAGAGGTCTCATGTGAAAACGAGCAAAAAGAATCGCGTCCGATGCTGCAGTCATGAGGCCTAAAACTTCCATGCACATAGCCACTGAAGGGAATGACTGAGACTGAAGGTGCCGACATGCTGCAACCAATTTCAAACATCTCTTGTCTGTTAGAGACAGAGTCATGGACACTGAATCTATCTGGAAACCTAAAAAGGTGACCCTTGTCTGAGGAATCAAGAAACTTTTTGGTAAATTGATCCTCCAACCATGTTTTCAAAGAAACAACACAAGTTGATTCGTGTGAGATTCTGCAGAACGTAAAGACTGAGCTAGTACCAAGATATTGTTCAAATAAGGAAACACCGCAATACCCTGTTCTCTGATTACAGAGAGTAGGGCACCCAGAACCTTTGAAAAGACTCTTGGAGCTGTTGCTAGGCCAAATGGAAAAGCAACAAATTGGTAATGCTTGTCTAGAAAAGAGAATCTCAGGAACTGATAATATTCTGGATGAATCGGAATATGAAGGTAAGCATCCTGCAAGTCTATTGTAGACATATAATGTCCTTGCTGAACAAAAGGCAGAATAGTCCTTATAGTCACCATCTTGAAAGTTGGTACTTTTACATAACGATTCAAAATTTTCAGATCCAGAACTGGTCTGAATAAATTTTCTTTCTTTGGGACAATGAATAGATTTGAATAAAACCCCAGACCTTGTTACTGAAAAGGAACCGGCATGATTACCCCTGAAACCTCCAGATCTGAAACACACTTCAGGAAAGCCTGGGCTTTTACTGGATTTACTGGGATGTGTGATAGAAAAAATCTTCTCACAGGAGGTCTTACTCTGAATCCTATTGGGTACCCCTGAGAGACAATGCTCTGAATCCATTGATTTTAGACAGAATTTGCCCAAACATCCTTGAAAAACCTTAATATGCCCCCTACCAGCTGAGCTGGAATGAGGGCCGCACCTTCATGCAGACTTAGGGGCTGACTTTGGTTTCTTAAAAGGCTTGGATTTATTCCAACTTGAGGAAGGCTTCCAATTGGAAACAGTTTCCTTGGGGGAAGGATTAGGTTTTTGTTCCTTATTTTGACGAAAGGAGTGAAAACGATTATAAGCCTTAGATTTACCCTTAGGTTTTTTATCCTGAGGCAAAAAAACTCCCTTCCCCCCAGTAACAGTTGAAATAATAGAATTCAACTGAGAACCAAATAAATTATTACCTTGGAAAGAAAGAGACAGTAATCTAGACTTAGATGTCATATCAGCATTCCAAGATTTAAGCCACAAAGCTCTTCTAGCTAAAATAGCTAAAGACATGAATCTAACATCAATTTTGATAATATCAAAAATTGCATCACAAATAAAATGATTAGCATGTTGTAGTAAACAAACAATGCTATATAAGTCAGAATCCAATTCTTGTTGCGCTAAATTCTCCTCTCCAACCAAAAAGTTGAAGCAGCTGCAACATCAGCCAAAGAAATTGCAGGCCTAAGAAGATGACCTGAATATAAATAGGCTTTCCTTAGATAAGATTCAAGCTTCCTAACTAAAGGATCTTTAAAGGAAGTACTATCTTCCATAGGAATAGTGGTTCGTTTAGCAAGAGTAGAAATAGCCCCATCAACTTTGGGGATCTTTCCCAAAACTCTATTGAAATTGCTGGTAAAGGATACAATTTTTTAAACCTTGCAGAAGGATTAAAAGGAGTACCTGGCTTATACCATTCCTTAGAAATCATATCAGAAATAGCATCAGGAATAGGAAAAATCTCTGGAGTAACCACAGGAGGTTTAAAAACAGAATTTAAACATTTACTGGTTTTAATATCAAGAGGACTATCTTCCTCAATATCCAAAGTAATTAACACTTCTTTTAACAAAGAACGCATATATTCCATTTTAAATAAATAAGTAGATTTGTCAGTGTCAATATCTGAAGAAGGATCTTCTGAATCAGATAGATCCTCATCAGAGGTAGATAATTCATTATGTTGTCGGTCATTTGAAATTTCATCAACTTTATGAGAAGTTTTAAAAGACCTCTTACATTTATTAGAAGGCGGAAATGCAGACAAAGCCTTCTGAATAGAATCAGTAACAAATTCTTTAAAATTCATAGGTATATCATGTACATTAGAAGTTGAAGGAACTGCAATCGGCAATGTACTATTACTGATGGACACACTATCTACATGTAAAAGTTTATCATGGCAACTAATACAAATGACATTAGGAGATATAATCTCCACAATTTTACAACAAATGCACTTAGCTTTGTTAGAACCGATGTCAGGTAGCAAAGTTCCAACAGAGACTTCTGAGGCAGGATCAGATTGAGACATCTTGCAGATTGTAAAAGAAAAAACAACATATAAAGCAAAATTATCAATTTCCTTATATGACAGTTTCAGGAAAGGGAAAAAATGCAAATAGCATAGCCCTCTGACATAGAAAAAGGCAAGAGGCAAACAGCAATGGGGCAAATAAATAATGAAAAAAGTTTAGCGCCAAGTATACGCACAACGTAACTTAAATTTTTTTTGGCACCAACCATGTCCGGAAATGACACACTTGCGTCACTAACGATGCAACCCTGTGTGAAACCTCTGCGTCAATTACAACACCGGAAAAGTCAGCCCGCAATTTGAAACAAAGTAGTCAATTGAAAAAAAGACTAAACCCCAGGTAAGAAAAAAATATTTCTTAATATTAACTCTCCCCAAATATGAAACTGACAATCTGCAAAAGGAAATACATGAACCTGACTCATGGCAAATATAAGTACAATACATATATTTAGAACTTTACATAAATGCATAGAGTGCCAAAACCATAGCTGAGTTGTCTTAAGTAATAAAAACATACTTACCCAAAGACACCCATCCACATATAGCAGATAGCCAAACCAGTACTGAGACAGTTATCAGTAGAGGTAATGGTATATGAGAGTATATTGTCGATCTGAAAAGGGAGGTAGGAGATGAATCTCTACGACCGATTACAGAGAACCTATGAAAAAGACCCCCGTTAGGAAAATCATTGCATTCAATAGGTGATACTCTCCACATCCCTCTGACATTCGCTGTACTCTGAGAGGAATCGGGCTTCAAAATGCTGAGAAGCGCATGTCAACGTAGAAATCTTAGCACAAACTTACTTCACCACCTCCATAGGAGGCAAAGTTTGTAAAACTGAATTGTGGGTGTGGTGAGGGGTGTATTTATAGGCATTTTGAGGTTTGGGAAACTTTGCCCCTCCTGGTAGGCTTGTATATCCCATACGTCACTAGCTCATGGACTCTTGCCAATTACATGAAAGAAAATGGAAAGATTTTTATAGAACAAATATATCATATTTACATAAAAAAGAACGGGTAGATTATGAGTTTTGTGTTAGGTGAAAAAGCAGCACAAGGTCCTAACGCTACTTTTTCACTACCGCTGGTATTACAAGTCTTGCAGGTTTAGGGGCACCGCACACTTTTTTGGCCTTACCGCAAAACGACTAACGTAAACTTCGTAAACCCTTTTTTCTATGGGACTTCTATAGCACCGGAATTACGAGTCTGTCCTGGGAGGCCAAAAAGTGACCGGTACACCTTCTACCGCCAAGATTCCTACTGCATTTAAAAGTCAGTAGTTATGAGTTTTATGGTACAGCGCTTTAACATAAAACTCATAACTAAAGTGCTAAAAAGTACACTAACACCCATAAACTACCTATTAACCCCTAAACCAAGGCCCTCCTGCATCGCAAACACTATAATAAAAATGTTAACCCCTAATCTGCCGCTCCAGACATCGCTGCCACTATAATAAACATATTAACCCCTAAACCGCCGCACTCAAGCATCGCAAACACTAGTTAAATATTATTAACCCCTAATCTGCTTTCCCTAACATCGCCGCAACCTACCTACATTTATTAACCCCTAATCTGCCACCCCCAACGTCGCCACCACTATACTAAATTTATTAACCCCTAAACCTGTCTAACCCTAACCCTAACACCCCCTAACTTAAATATAATTACAATAAATCTAAATAAAATTACTATCCTTACCAAAATTATTCCTATTTAAAACTAAATACTTACCTATAAAATAAACCCTAAGCTAGCTACAATATAACTAATAGTTACATTGTATTTATCTTAGGGTTTATTTTTATTTTACAGGCAACTTTGTATTTATTTTAACTAGGTAGAATAGTTATTAAATAGTTATTAACTATTTAATAACTACCTAGCTAAAATAAATACAAAAGTACCTGTAAAATAAAACCTAACCTAAGTTACAATAACACCTAACACTACAATATATTTAAATAAATTAACTACATTAAATACAATTACCGAAATGAAATTAAATTAGCTAAAGTACAAAAAAAACCACACTAAATTACAGAAAATAATAAACAAATTACAGATATTTAATCTAATTACACCTAATCTAATAGCCCTATCAAAATAAAAAAATGCCCCCCCAAAATAAAAAAACCCCTAACCTAAACTAAACTACCAATAGCCCTTAAAAACATAATTTATGTAAGAACTTACCTGATAAATTCATTTCTTTCATATTAGCAAGAGTCCATGAGCTAGTGACGTATGGGATATACATTCCTACCAGGAGGGGCAAAGTTTCCCAAACCTCAAAATGCCTATAAATACACCCCTCACCACACCCACAATTCAGTTTAACGAATAGCCAAGAAGTGGGGTGATAAAAAAGTGCGAAAGCATATAAAAATAAGGAATTGGAATAATTGTGCTTTATACAAAATCATAACCACCACAAAAAAAGGGCGGGCCTCATGGACTCTTGCTAATATGAAAGAAATGAATTTATCAGGTAAGTTCTTACATAAATTATGTTTTCTTTCATGTAATTAGCAAGAGTCCATGAGCTAGTGACGTATGGGATAATGATTACCCAAGATGTGGATCTTTCCACACAAGAGTCACTAGAGAGGGAGGGATAAAATAAAGACAGCCAATTCCTGCTGAAAAAAATCCACACCCAAAATAAAGTTTAATGAAAAACATAAGCAGAAGATTCAAACTGAAACCGCTGCCTGAAGTACTTTTCTACCAAAAACTGCTTCAGAAGAAGAAAATACATCAAAATGGTAGAATTTAGTAAAAGTATGCAAAGAGGACCAAGTTGCTGCTTTGCAAATCTGATCAACCGAAGCTTCATTCCTAAACGCCCAGGAAGTAGAAACTGACCTAGTAGAATGAGCTGTAATCCTCTGAGGCGGAGTTTTACCCGACTCAACATAGGCAAGATGAATTAAAGATTTCAACCAAGATGCCAAAGAAATGGCAGAAGCTTTCTGGCCTTTTCTAGAACCGGAAAAGATAACAAATAGACTAGAAGTCTTTCGGAAAGACTTAGTAGCTTCAACATAATATTTCAAAGCTCTAACAACATCCAAAGAATGCAATGATTTCTCCTTAGAATTCTTAGGATTAGGACATAATGAAGGAACCACAATTTCTCTACTAATGTTGTTGGAATTCACAACTTTAGGTAAAAATTCAAAAGAAGTTCGCAACACCGCCTTATCCTGATGAAAAATCAGAAAAGGAGACTCACAAGAAAGAGCAGATAATTCAGAAACTCTTCTGGCAGAAGAGATTGCCAAAAGGAACAAAACTTTCCAAGAAAGTAATTTAATGTCCAATGAATGCATAGGTTCAAACGGAGGAGCTTGAAGAGCTCCCAGAACCAAATTCAAACTCCAAGGAGGAGAAATTGACTTAATGACAGGTTTTATACGAACCAAAGCTTGTACAAAACAATGAATATCAGGAAGAACAGCAATCTTTCTGTGAAAAAGAACAGAAAGAGCAGAGATTTGTCCTTTCAAGGAACTTGCGGACAAACCCTTATCTAAACCATCCTGAAGAAACTGTAAAATTCTCAGTATTCTAAAAGAATGCCAAGAAAAATGATGAGAAAGACACCAAGAAATATAAGTCTTCCAGACTCTATAATATATCTCTCTAGATACAGATTTACGAGCCTGTAACATAGTATTAATCACAGAGTCAGAGAAACCTCTTTGACCAAGAATCAAGCGTTCAATCTCCATACCTTTAAATTTAAGGATTTGAGATCCTGATGGAAAAAAGGACCTTGCGACAGAAGGTCTGGTCTTAACGGAAGAGTCCACGGTTGGCAAGAGGCCATCCGGACAAGATCCGCATACCAAAACCTGTGAGGCCATGCCGGAGCTACCAGCAGAACAAACGAGCATTCCTTCAGAATCTTGGAGATCACTCTTGGAAGAAGAACTGGAGGCGGAAAGATATAGGCAGGATGATACTTCCAAGGAAGTGATAATGCATCCACTGCCTCCGCCTGAGGATCCCGGGATCTGGACAGATACCTGGGAAGTTTCTTGTTTAGATGAGACGCCATCAGATCTATTTCTGGAAGTTCCCACATTTGAACAATCTGAAGAAATACCTCTGGGTGAAGAGACCATTCGCCCGGATGCAACGTTTGGCGACTGAGATAATCCGCTTCCCAATTGTCTACACCTGGGATATGAACCGCAGAAATTAGACAGGAGCTGGATTCTGCCCAAACCAAAATTCGAGATACTTCTTTCATAGCCAGAGGACTGTGAGTCCCTCCTTGATGATTGATGTATGCCACAGTTGTGACATTGTCTGTCTGAAAACAAATGAACGATTCTCTCTTCAGAAGAGGCCAAAACTGAAGAGCTCTGAAAATTGCACGGAGTTCCAAAATATTGATCGGTAATCTCACCTCCTGAGATTCCCAAACTCCTTGTGCCGTCAGAGACCCCCACACAGCTCCCCAACCTGTGAGACTTGCATCTGTTGAAATTACAGTCCAGGTCGGAAGCACAAAAGAAGCCCCCTGAATTAAACGATGGTGATCTGTCCACCACGTTAGAGAGTGTCAAACAATCGGTTTTAAAGATATTAATTGAGATATCTTTGTGTAATCCTTGCACCATTGATTCAGCATACAGAGCTGAAGAGGTCGCATGTGAAAACGAGCAAAGGGGATCGCGTCCGATGCAGCAGTCATAAGACCTAGAATTTCCATGCATAAGGCTACCGAAGGGAATGATTGTGACTGAAGGTTTCGACAAGCTGAAATCAATTTTAGACGTCTCTTGTCTGTTAAAGACAGAGTCATGGACACTGAATCTATCTGGAAACCCAGAAAGGTTACCCTTGTCTGAGGAATCAATGAACTTTTTGGTAAATTGATCCTCCAACCATGATCTTGAAGAAACAACACAAGTCGATTCGTATGAGATTCTGCTAAATGTAAAGACTGAGCAAGTACCAAGATATCGTCCAAATAAGGAAATACCACAATACCCTGTTCTCTGATTACAGACAGAAGGGCACCGAGAACCTTTGTAAAAATTCTTGGAGCTGTAGCTAGGCCAAACGGCAGAGCCACAAACTGGTAATGCTTGTCCAGAAAAGAGAATCTCAGGAACTGATAATGATCTGGATGAATTGGAATATGCAGATATGCATCCTGTAAATCTATTGTGGACATATAATGCCCTTGCTGAACAAAAGGCAAGATAGTCCTTACAGTTACCATCTTGAACGTTGGTATCCTTACATAACGATTCAATATTTTTAGATCCAGAACTGGTCTGAAGGAATTCTCCTTCTTTGGTACAATGAAGAGATTTGAATAAAACCCCATCCCCTGTTCCGGAACTGGAACTGGCATAATTACTCCAGCCAACTCTAGATCTGAAACACAATTCAGAAATGCTTGAGCTTTCACTGGATTTACTGGGACACGGGAAAGAAAAAATCTCTTTGCAGGAGGTCTCATCTTGAAACCAATTCTGTACCCTTCTGAAACAATGTTCTGAATCCAAAGATTGTGAACAGAATTGATCCAAATTTCTTTGAAAAAACGTAACCTGCCCCCTACCAGCTGAGCTGGAACGAGGGCCGCACCTTCATGAGGACTTAGAAGCAGGCTTTGCCTTTCTAGCAGGCTTGGATTTATTCCAGACTGGAGATGGTTTCCAAACTGAAACTGCTCCTGAGGATGAAGGATTAGGCTTTTGTTCTTTGTTGAAACGAAAGGAACGAAAACGATTATTAGCCCTGTTTTTACCTTTAGATTTTTTATCCTGTGGTAAAAAAGTTCCTTTCCCACCAGTAACAGTTGAGATAATAGAATCCAACTGAGAACCAAATAATTTGTTACCCTGGAAAGAAATGGAAAGTAGAGTTGATTTAGAAGCCATAACAGCATTCCAAGTCTTAAGCCATAAAGCTCTTCTAGCTAAAATAGCTAGAGACATAAACCTGACATCAACTCTGATAATATCAAAAATGGCATCACAGATAAAATTATTAGCATGCTGAAGAAGAATAATAATATCATGAGAATCATGATGTGTTACTTGTTGCGCTAAAGTTTCCAACCAAAAAGTTGAAGCTGCAGCAACATCAGCCAAAGATATAGCAGGTCTAAGAAGATTACCTGAACACAGATAAGCTTTTCTTAGAAAGGATTCAATTTTCCTATCTAAAGGATCCTTAAACGAAGTACCATCTGACGTAGGAATAGTAGTACGTTTAGCAAGGGTAGAAATAGCCCCATCAACTTTAGGGATTTTGTCCCAAAATTCTAATCTGTCAGACGGCACAGGATATAATTGCTTAAAACGTTTAGAAGGAGTAAATGAATTACCCAATTTATCCCATTCTTTGGAAATTACTGCAGAAATAGCATTAGGAACAGGAAAAACTTCTGGAATAACCACAGGAGATTTAAATACCTTATCCAAACGTTTAGAATTAGTATCAAGAGGACCAGAATCCTCTATTTCTAAAGCAATTAGTACTTCTTTAAGTAAAGAACGAATAAATTCCATTTTAAATAAATATGAAGATTTATCAGCATCAATCTCTGAGACAGAATCCTCTGAACCAGAAGAGTCATCAGAATCAGAATGATGATGTTCATTTAAAAATTCATCTGTAGGGAGAGAAGTTTTAAAAGATTTTTTACGTTTACTAGAAGGAGAAATAACAGACATAGCCTTCTTTATGGATTCAGAAACAAAATCTCTTATGTTATCAGGAACATTCTGCACCTTAGATGTTGAAGGAACTGCAACAGACAATGGTACTTTACTAAAGGAAATATTATCTGCATTAACAAGTTTGTCATGACAATTAATACAAACAACAGCCGGAGAAATAGCTACCAAAAGTTTACAGCAGATACACTTAGCTTTGGTAGATCCAGCACTAGACAGCGATTTTCCTGTAGTATCTTCTGACTCAGATGCAACGTGAGACATCTTGCAATATGTAAGAGAAAAAACAACATATAAAGCAAAATTGATCAAATTCCTTAAATGACAGTTTCAGGAATGGGAAAAAATGCCAAAGAACAAGCTTCTAGCAACCAGAAGCAATGAAAAATGAGACTTAAATAATGTGGAGACAAAAGTGACGCCCATATTTTTTAGCGCCAAATAAGACGCCACATCCGGAACGCCGACACTTTTGGCGCAAAATAACGTCAAAAAAATGACGCAACTTCCGGCGACACGTATGACGCCGGAAACGGAAAAGATTTTTTGCGCCAAAAAAGTCCGCGCCAAGAATGACGCAATAAAATGAAGCATTTTCAGCCCCCGCGAGCCTAACAGCCCACAGGGAAAAAGAGTAAAATTTTTGAAGGTAAGAAAAAATGAATAATTCAAATGCATTATCCCAAATATGAAACTGACTGTCTGAAAAATAAGGAATGTTGAACATTCTGAGTCAAGGCAAATAAATGTTTGAATACATATATTTAGAACTTTATAAACAAAGTGCCCAACCATAGCTTAGAGTGTCACAGAAAATAAGATTTACTTACCCCAGGACACTCATCTACATGTTTGTAGAAAGCCAAACCAGTACTGAAACGAGAATCAGCAGAGGTAATGGTATATATAAGAGTATATCGTCGATCTGAAAAGGGAGGTAAGAGATGAATCTCTACGACCGATAACAGAGAACCTATGAAATAGACCCCGTAGAAGGAGATCACTGCATTCAAATAGGCAATACTCTCCTCACATCCCTCTGACATTCACTGCACGCTGAGAGGAAAACTGGGCTCCAACTTGCTGCGGAGCGCATATCAACGTAGAATCTAGCACAAACTTACTTCACCACCTCCATCGGAGGCAAAGTTTGTAAAACTGAATTGTGGGTGTGGTGAGGGGTGTATTTATAGGCATTTTGAGGTTTGGGAAACTTTGCCCCTCCTTGTAGGAATGTATATCCCATACGTCACTAGCTCATGGACTCTTGCTAATTACATGAAAGAAAGGGCCTTTTGCGGGGCATTGCCCCAAAGTAATCAGCTCTTTTACCTGTAACAAAAAATACAATCGACCCCCCCAACAGTAAAACCCACAACCCACACAACCAACCCCCCAAATAAAATACTATCTAAAAAAAACCTACGCTCCCCATTGCCCTGAAAAGGGCATGTGGATGGGCATTGCTTAAAAAAGGGCAGTTAGCTCTTTTGCAGGCCCAAACCCTAACCTAAAAATAAAACCCACCCAATACACACATCCAATCAGCCAATAGGATTGAGCTTGCATTCTATTGGCTGTTCCAATCCAATAGGATTTTTTCTACATTAATTCCGATTGGCTGATAGAATTCTATCTGCCAATCGGAATCTAAGGGACGCCATCTTGGATGACGTCACTTAAAGGGACAGTACACTGTAAAATTGTTTTTCCATTAATGTATTTTAAATGACTTGTTATACCAACTGCAGAGTATAAAATATTTGAGAAATTGCATTTTCTGTTTTTTGTGTGTATATGAAGTAGCTGGTTTTGTGCTTTGAAACCACAGCCTATTACAAGGGGTTGAACATAAGGTATTATCAGATCTCATTATGTTATAACTCAGTACACAGACTAGCTTCCTTATCTTATAATTGTCTGTAACACCAAAGCTCAATACATAGAGAGAACAATGGAAAATTATCATGTTATTACTTAACCATCCTGCATTCCACTGAAAGTGTAACTTCTTCTGCTGGCTGTGTTTACTTAGGCTTGTCAAAAGCATATACTCCAGTATCAAAACTTTCACTATAGGTTGGGAAACCACAAGCTAAATCAGCTATTTCAAATGCTGAAATAGGAGTAAAGGAGCCACTTGCAACCAATTTAATATACTCTAGCAGGTAAAAAGGATCATTGGGAATAATTTAAAGGGGAGAAAGTTTTTGGGTGAACTGTCCCTTTAAAGGAACGGTCAGTCGTCGTTAGTCCATTGGATGAAGAGGATGCCCCGCGTCGGATGTCTTGAAGATGGAGCCGCTCCGCGTCGGATGGATGAAGATAGAAGATGCCGTCTGGATGAAGACTTCTGCCTGTCTGGAGGACCACTTCGCCCGGCTTGGATGAAGACTTCTCCTGGCTTCGTTGAGGACTTCGGCCCGGTAGGATAAAGACTTCTGTCGCTTCCTTGAGGATGGATGTCCGGTCTTCAGAACTGTAAGTCGATCTTCAGGGGATTAGTGTTAGGTTTTTTTAAGGGTGTATTGGGTGGGTTTTATTTTAAGGTTAGGGTTTGGGCCTGCAAAAGAGCTAACTGCCCTTTTAAGGGCAATGCCCATCCAAATGCCCTTTTCAGGGCAATGGGGAGCTTAGTTTTTTTTAGATAGTATTTTATTTGGGGTATTGGTTGTGTGGGTGGTGGGTTTTTCTGTTGGGGGGTTGTTTGTATTTTTTTTACAGGTATACAGAGCTGATTACTTTGGGGCAATGCCCCGCAAAAGGCCCTTTTAAGGGCTATTGGTAGTTTAGTTTAGGTTAGGGTTTTTTTTTTATTTTGGGGGGGATTTTTTTATTTTGATAGGGCTATTAGGTTAGGTGTAAATTAGTTTAAATATCTGTAATTTGTTTATTATTTTCTGTAATTTAGTGGGTTTTTTTGTACTTTAGCTAATTTTCGTCTAGATTTAGAGTTTGGCGTTAGCCGTCAAAACCAGCGTTAGAGGCTCCTAACGCTGGTTTTGGCCGCCCGATGGTATTTAGAGTCAGTCAGGAAAGGGTCTAACGCTCACTTTGCAGCAGCGAGTTTTCCATACCGCAGATCCCCCTACGCCATTTGCGTATCCTATCTTTTCAATGGGATCTTTCTAACACTGGTATTTAGAGTCTTGGCTGAAATCTAACGACAAAACTCCAGCCGCAGAAAAAAGTCAGTAGTTAAGAGCTTTCTGGGCTAACGCCGGTTTATAAACCTCTTAACTACTGTGCTATAAAGTACACTCACACCCATAAACTACCTATGTACCCCTAATCCGAGGTCCCCCCACATCGCCACCACTCTATTAAATTTTTTTAACCCCTAATCTGCCGACCGCACACCGCCGCCACCTACGTTATCCCTATGTACCCCTAATCTGCTGCCCCTAATACCGCCGACATCTACATAATATTTATTAACCCCTAATCTGCCGCCCCCAACGTCGCCGCCACCTACCTACAATTATTAACCCCTAATCTGCCGACCGCACACCGCCGCCACCTACGTTATCCCTATGTACCCCTAATCTGCTGCCCCCTATATTATATTTATTAACCCCTAATCTGCCGCCCCCGCTATCGCTGACCCCTGCATATTATTATTAACCCCTAATCTGCCGCTTTGTACACCGCCACAACCTACGTTATCCCTATGTACCCCTAATCTGCTGCCCCTAACACCGCCGACCCCTATATTATATTTATTAACCCCTAATCTGCCGCCCCCAACGTCGCCTCCACCTACCTACAATAATTAACCCCTAATCTGCCGACCGGATCTCACCGCTACTCTAATAAATGTATTAACCCCTAAAGCTAAGTCTAACCCTAACACTAACACCCCCCTAAATTAAATATAATTTAAATCTAACAAAATAAATTAACTCTTATTAAATAAATTAATCCTATTTAAAGCTAAATACTTACCTGTAAAATAAACCCTAATATAGCTACAATATAAATTATAATTATATTGTAGCTATTTTAGGATTAATATTTATTTTACAGGCAACTTTGTAATTATATTAACCAGGTACAATAGCTATTAAATAGTTAATAACTATTTAATAGCTACCTAGTTAAAATAATTACAAAATTACCTGTAAAATAAATCCTAACCTAAGTTACAATTAAACCTAACACTACACTATCAATAAATTAATTAAATAAAATACCTACAATTATCTACAATTAAACCTAACACTACACTAGCAATAAATTAATTAAATACAATACCTACAATTAAATACAATTAAATAAACTAACTAAAGTACAAAAAATAAAAAAGAACTAAGTTACAAAAAAATAAAAAAATATTTACAAACATTAGAAAAATATTACAACAATTTTAAACTAATTACACCTACTCTAAGCCCCCTAATAAAATAACAAAGACCCCCAAAATAAAAAAATGCCCTACCCTATTCTAAAATTAAAATAGAAAAGCTCTTTTACCTTACCAGCCCTGAAAAGGGCCCTTTGCGGGGCATGCCCCAAATAATTCAGCTCTCTTGCCTGTAAAAAAACCCATACAATACCCCCCCCAACATTACAACCCACCACCCACATACCCCTTATCTAACCCAAACCCCCCTTAAATAAACCTAACACTAAGCCCCTGAAGATCTCCCTACCTTGTCTTCACCACGCCGGGTTCACCGATCGATCCAGAAGAGCCTCCGATGTCTTGATCCAAGCCCAAGCGGGGGGCTGAAGATGTCCATGATCCGGCTGAAGTCTTCATCCAAGCGCGAGCTGAAGAGGTCCATGATCCGACTGAAGTCTTCTATCAAGCGGATCAGCCAATCGGATTGAACTTGAATCTGATTGGCTGATTCCAAAATAGCTACAATATAATTATAATTTATATTGTAGCTATATTAGGGTTTATTTTACAGGTAAGTATTTAGCTTTAAATAGGAATAATTTATTTAATAAGAGTAAATTTATTTAGTTAGATTTAAATTATATTTAATTTAGGGGGGTGTTAGTGTTAGGGTTATACTTAGCTTTAGGGGTTAATACATTTATTAGAGTAGCGGTGAGATCCGGTCGGCAGATTAGGGGTTAATTATTGTAGGTAGGTGGAGGCGACGTTGGGGGCGGCAGATTAGGGGTTAATAAATATAATATAGGGGTCGGCGGTGTAAGGGGCAGCAGATTAGGGGTACATAGGGATAACGTAGGTTGTGGCGGTGTACGGAGCGGCAGATTAGGGGTTAATAATAATATGCAGGGGTCAGCAATAGCGGGGGCGGCAGATTAGGGGTTAATAAATATAATATAGGGGTCGGCGGTGTTAGGGGCAGCAGATTAGGGGTACATAGGTATAATGTAGGTTGCGGCGGTGTACGGAGCGGCAGATTAGGGGTTAATAATAATATGCAGGGGTCAGCGATAGCGGGGGCGGCAGATTAGGTGTTAATAAATATAATATAGGGGTCGGCGGTGTTAGGGGCAGCAGATTAGGGGTACATAGCTATAATGTAGGTTGCAGCGGTGTACGGAGCAGCAGATTAGGGGTTAATAATAATATGCAGGGGTCAGCGATAGCGGGGGCAGCAGATTAGGGGTTAATAAGTGTAAGGTTAGGGGTGTTTAGACTCGGGGTACATGTTAGAGTGTTAGGTGCAGACTTAGGAATTGTTTCTCCATAGGAAACAATGGGGCTGCGTTAGGAGCTTAACGCTGCTTTTTTGCAGGTGTTAGGTTTTTTTTCAGCTCAAACTGCCCCATTGTTTTCTATGGGGGAATCGTGCATGAGCACGTTTTTGAAGCTGGCCGTGTCCGTAAACAACGCTGGTATCGAGAGTTGCAGTGGCGGTAAATATGCTCTACGCTCCCTTTTTTGGAGCCTAACGCAGCCATTCTGTGAACTCTAAATACCAGCGGTATTTAAAAGGTGCGGGGGAAAAAAAGCATGCGTAGCTAACGCACCCCTTTGGCCGCAGAACTCTAAATCTAGCCATTAATTTAATTTAGGTAATTGTATTTAATGTAGTTAATTTATTTAATTATAGTGTAGTGTTAGGTGTTATTGTAACTTAGGTTAGGTTTTATTTTACAGGTACTTTTGTATTTATTTTAGCTAGGTAGTTATTAAATAGTTAATTATTTAATAACTATTCTACCTAGTTAAAAAAAATACAAACTTGCCTGTAAAATAAAAAATAAACCCTAAGCTAGCTACAATGTAACTATTAGTTATATTGTAGTTAGCTTAGGGTTTATTTTATAGGTAAGTATTTAGTTTTAAATAGGAATAATTTAGGTAAGGATAGTAATTTTATTTAGATTTATTTAAATTATATTTAAGTTAGGGGGTGTTAGGGTTAGACTTAGGTTTAGGGGTTAATACATTTAGTATAGTGGCGGCGACGTTGGGGGCGGCAGATATGGGGTTAAAAAGTGTAGGTAGGTGGCGTCGATGTTAGGGATGGCAGATTAGGGGATAATAATATTTAACTAATGTTTGGAAGGTGGGAGTGCGGCGGTTTAGGGGTTAATATGTTTATTATAGTGGCAGCGACGTTGGGGGTGGCAGATTAGGGGTTAATTAGTGTAGGTAGGTGGCGGCGACATTGGGGCTGCAGATTAGGGGTTAATAAATATAATATAGGTGGCGGCGATGTTGGGGGCAGCAGATTAGGGTTTCATAAGTATAATGTAGGTGGCAGCGGTATCCGGAGCGGCAGATTAGGGGTTAATAAATATAATGCAGGTGTCGGCGATGTCGGGGGCGGCAGATTATGGGTTAATAAGTGTAAGATTAGGAGTGTTTAGACTCGGGGTTCATGTTAGGGTGTTAGGTGTAAACATAAATTTTATTTCCCCTTAGGAATCAATGGGGCTGCGTTACTGAGTTATACGCTGCTTTTTTGCAGGTGTTAGACTTTTTTTCAGCCGGCTCTCCCCGTTGAACCCTATGGGGAAGTCATGCACAAGCACATTACACCAGCTCACCGCTGACTTAAGCAGCGCTGGTATTGAAGTGAGATTTGGAGCTAAATTTTGCTCTACGCTCACTTTTTAGTCTTTTAACGCCGGGTTTGTAAAAACCTGTAATACCAGCGCTGCAGGAAAGTGAGCAGTGAGAATAATGTGCAAGTTAGCACCGCACCCCTGTTACCGCAAAACTCGTAATCTAGGCGGAAGTATTTTGGGGGTCTTCAAAGTGATGAGAAGAGAAATAAAAGCAAACATGGTCAAAAATAGGAGGAAAGCAAGACACAAATAACTACAAATATCAAATCAACTAGTAGTAAACAGTTTTAGTATTTATATTAATTGTCCATCGAGGAATAATTGGGAAAAGTATATTAGGAAATAAAGAGCAGAAATTGCTTATATCTCAAAAAGTAGCCAAAGTAGATTTAAGATTACGGGCTGTCTATTATAGATATGGAGGTAAAGCTGGGAAATCTTTGACTAGCTTAGTAAATATCAAGCAAAAAAACTAAATAAAAAACACTATTGCAGCAATTAGAATTGGAAAACAGAGATATTGCAATACTCAAGATATTAGTAAACACATCCTAGAATTTTATCAAAGATTGTATTCTCAACCTGAAATTATTGTGCAAGCTACAAGTGATGTTTGGAGGAAAATCCAAGTACCAAGGTTAGCGATAGATAAATTGAGTGTAATCAATGCTTCTATATCTGAGACAGAAATGAAATGGGCAATAGATAAAACTTCCTTAGGTGAAGCCCCCGGTACAGACCAGCTACCATCAGAGTTTTACAAAATACTAGGCAATTACCTTTCTCCAACATTAAAACTTTTTTACAATGAATATTATATGAATTCTCAAATGAAATGTTCTCACTTGTAACTTTTGTGTTGAGAATTTTTTTATACAAATGGGGCAAATTGATACAATCCTTCTCTCGTGAGAGCCAGATCCAGTTGTCCCTTTTCTGGTTCCGATTTCTTGAACCATGCAAGGGTTAGAGGGGAGTACAGCTTATTACTATTTTTAGTTGGCTTTAGTTCCTTTCCTTCTTTTCTTTGTGTACTACATTTAATTTCTTGTTTATTGTAATCACTTTTTGTATAAATTCCAGCATTTTTATTTATATGCATATTATCCATTTGCTTTCTTTTGTATGTTTTTGTTTGCATTTTTCTTGGATTGTACAGCATTCGTAGGGGTAGATTTACCAATGTCTGTCCAACATGATGCGATGTAGCCAGGGCCGCCATCAGGGGGTGACAGGCGTGACTCCTGTCAGGGGCCCAATGGGCTAGGGGGGCCCCATGAGGCAAGAACTAAAAAAAAAAATTAGGGATTTTTTTTAAAATTTTGGCAGCCACCAGTGGGTACTACAGCAGAGTGCTAATTGAGCATGGGAAATGTTATTACAAGGAGTAAAGTATTATCATTTGAGAGGATTTCTGAGTGTGCACTAAAACACTATGCACAGTGTGAGACAGACTTGGCACTTTGTTCGTAGAGCGTGTGCCCGAGTCCGATGGCTGATCACTTTCATTTGCAGAGGAGGTATGAATTACTTAGCAAATGTTTTTTATTTCTTTGTGCAATTTAAGATTGTAACTTCAGTGTGGTAGTAGTTGTATGGTGGGGCCAGGGGTCCATAAAAACACATTTTTTTAGCAGCAGTGTATTTATGATTATTTGACAATGCTGTAGAAATTCTATATTTAAAACCATGCAGAAATTTTTCCTCCTCAATACACAAATGATATATATTACATTCCAGTTTACTGCCCCTTTATGCAAGGACTTTCCAGATACAAGGAGGCATTTTATCTAAGATTTTTACATCTGCATAACATGTTATACTCTCAGACTAAGATTGCTCAGTGTTGGAATGAGACAGGTTAACTTAAAACTGTTCAGTTTACTCTACAGCTGACTTAATTTTGAAATGCATACCAACAAACTTAAATCCTGCATTTAACCAGATCTAATGGTATGAGTACCACAGCTTATGGTTCCACCAAGACCATATAGAGTACAGCATTTTCAAAATCCACAAGTACAGCTGACAGATGGGAACATTTGTACACTATATTTGAAGTGGTGCTCTTGGTTGGGGAAAATATCAAACAAACATGTCAACCTTTTAAAAGTACTTTTCTTCATCTAGTCATCTACCCAGATCATTAATGTACAATTTTAAATTCACAGAATTATTTTTGTTTGCACATTTACAAATATGATTCTTTAAAAAGTGATCTCTTAATTTCTGCATTTTTTTTATCATGCATGTCACACACTGTTGATTAAGGGGATGCAAGGTGCACAAATGTTTCCTCCTGTGAGTGTTTCTGTGGGTGTCTGTGTTTATGTCTTTGTGCTTTGGTTTGTGTCTCTATGAGTGTGTATGTATTTTTTTCTGTTGATATCTCTGTGAGGGTGGGTGTGTATGTCTATGTGCATTTTCTATGGATGTCTGTGAGGGTGTGTGCATATGTCTGAGCTTTTTCTATGGGTGTCTCTGTGAGGGTGGGCATGTGTTTGTCTTTGTGTATTTTCTCTGGATGCCTCTGTGAGGGTGGGTGTGTATGTCTGTGTTTTCTGTGGATGTCTCTGTGAGGGTGTGTGTGTGTGTATGTATGTCTGTGTTTTCTGTGGATGTCTCTGTGAGGGTGTGTATTTTCTGTGGGTGTCTCTGTGAGGGTGTGTGTATATGTCTTTGTGTGTTTTCTGTGGATGTCTCAGTGAGGGTGTGTATGTATGTCTTTCTGTGTTTTCTGTGGGTGTCTCTGGGTATGTGTGTATGTCTTTGTGTGTTTTCTGAGGCTGTCTCTGTTGGTGTTTCTTTGGGTGTATGTGCAAGTTTGAGTTTGTGTGTGTGTCCTTTGTCTGTTCCTTTTTAGGACATTTTGAACTTACTACTGATTATTCACATCTTTATACAGACTTTGAGACTAATGAGACCTTTCCGGAAGTCACCAATCTACCATTTAACCTTTAAATTATTGTTTAGGCAGTTCAGGGCCCTTCCTTTCAGCCACTGCATGCTGTTGTCATCATTTAGTTGGCATCTTCCTTTACAAAAAGATAATCAGAACTCCATATTTTGTTTTCTGAATCTCCTTTTTTTTACAAAACTGTAGTTTACCTCATTACTTGTCAGGTCAATGTAAACAAGTGCTAAGTGTCTGTTTGGGTGTCTGTGTCTGAGTTTCTTTGCGTGTTTGCTAGAGTGTCTATATGTGAATCCTTATGTGTGAGTGTGTGTGTTTCAGTGTATGTTACTACCTTTACAACATTTCCAAGTTTAAATAGACAATTAAGAATAAAGTGCATATAAATTTTAGTCACTTGGTCAAAAATTGCACATGTCAAAGGAGGGGGTGGGGGCCCTGATCAATGGTTAAGTCAGGGGCCCCAAAATTTCTAGTGGCGGCCCTGGCTGTAGCGTATCATGTCCGACAGACATCGCTGAATGCCGACAGCATACGATGTCGGCATTTATTATTGCACAAGCAGTTCACCAGAAATGCTTTAGCAATGCCGCCCCCTGCAGATTTGAAGCCAATCGACCGCTAGCTAGGGGTGTCAATCAGTCTGATTGTATAGGATTGGGCGGATTGAAGACTGCAGTCTCAGAGGCAGCGGACAAGTTATAAACCAGCAGTCTTTGTTAAATTTACCCCATAATCTTTAATAAAGCTGGAATTGTTAAAAAAAAAAAAAACAGTACTATGTTGTTAAATTAACCTTTTTAATTAATTTTAAAAGGCTCATCTCAACTCGAGTGGGGAGAGCTGTGACCTCAGAGGGTTAAGAATGTTGCCTGTGACAGAGAACACTCTCTTGCTTTGGACACTGAGGCAGGGGCAGTAACTCCTGTGCAACCACTTTAACTGAAGGCCAGACATTCATTTTCTCACCCCAGTAGCTTAAAGGTCAGATATGGTAGGCAAGGGCAGTTCAACTAGTTAGAGTAGCACTTTAAAAATGGTAAACGCCTATCTTCTTTGCAAAATAGTACTCCTAGCACAAGAACCAAGACCCTCTTCCCAAAATGCTGCTGCTTCACTCTTGTGGGTAGTACCGTGTCCATGGACAGGTGTAAAGGATGAGCAGAAAGACACTGAGTTGAAGTGCTGGCTCCACATTTGGCTTACTTCTAAATGTTCCCTTTCTGCTGATCTCCCTCCCTTAATATGCCCCTCTTGCACTGCACCAAAATAACTTTTCTGTGAGCTTCTCTCTCCACTCTGGCATATTGTTTCCTTTCTCAGTCACACTGTTCATTACCATTGGGTCACACTCAATAGCCAGCATGTAAATTGGGCAAGGATCTATGACAATCATTCACACAAGCAACCTTTAAAGTCTGTCTTTATTTTGTTTTGGGGCATTCTACAATGTCCACAAACAGCCTGTCACAGTTAACCAGGAAAGTAACCAAAGGAATTACCTGACTGAAGCTTGCATTGGCGTGACATTTTCTGTTGTATCCCTAAATGGATTCAGGACTGACATTATCCTATATATATACCTATAGTTGTCCATTCATCTGTGCCATAGTGAATACTGCACCCCAATATTCTGCTGGGAAGACACTGAGTTCAGTATCCTCTGTTGCTCCAATAGCAACTCCAACATCTCCAAGGTGGAGTTCCACTTTGTTACTACAGCTTGGCAGAGATGATGCTTGAGTAGGTCTTCCTTTTCTTGCTCTTCCTTTTGATCATTGATGGACTTAACGCTGTGGTGAAATAATTTCTAAGAGCTTTCGCTATATTTTCTGTCCTATCATTCATGACAAAGCTCATCTGGACATTATTGCTGGCCTGTCGTCCAACCCAATGTGCCATTATTGTTTTAACAGAGAACAAAATATTGTCTGAAGTATGAAATTTATTGATAGCCTCTGCATCAAGAAACAGTAATACCCAATTTGTCTTGCTTTTGGGGCATACTAGAATTCCCCTCACTTGAAGGGACTGCACCTGAACCCCTAACTCCCCCAATAGAGACTTCAGGTTGCCACCAGTGTGCAGTAAGGGACAAAAAGGCATGCTGTGCATTAGGGACACTCCATAGATCAAAAATTAAGTGTAAACTCTGCCTAAGTCTTCCTTTTGTACCACTACACAAGAATGATATAGTGAGGTCACTACTCCAGTATACCCCTAACTCCCCCAATAGAGACTTCAGGTTGCCACCAGTGTGCAGTAAGGGACAAAAAGGCATGCTGTGCATTAGGGGCACTCCATAGATCAAAAATTAAGTGTACACTCTGCCTAGGTCTTCCTTCTGTACCACTACACAAGAATGATATAGTGAGGGTACTTCTCGAGTATACTGTAAAATAGTTTTCCCTTAATGCGTTTCCAATTAATTTTATTTGGGACTTCCGGCAGGAGGGGCTTAGTTGCAGACGCGTGTAGAGAACGCCGTCTGGTTCTGGAGGCCCGAGTTGAAGCCACGGCATCGAGTGCCTATAGGCGGGTGTGACATAGCCCGCCCAGGACCCGTAGAAGCCGGAACGAAGCTTGGTATTCACCTGAAGCTTGCCTGTAGCAGGCCGGAAGAACCAAGTGAGAGACAACCAACCTTCGGGAGAGACACGCTAGCCGCCAAGACCCACATAGGGAGTGGCGAGCGGTAATAGCGGCGAAGATCCCTCGGCCCACAGACTTCTGCCCCTGGAAAACGGTGACTTGGGTCACCCACTCAGGAAAGGCCTTGGGGGAACCTGAGTATAACATCTAACCTGCCTGTCGACAAGTCTAAATGGTAAAAGAGCACCACAGGAGGATAGAGTGTGCTGTTCAGAAGAGGCATAACGATTGAAGCTGCTATACAATAAGATAAGTAAAAACTTGCTAACTGTTAAAACGGAACTTGTTTGCATCTATTTCTCATACTTCTTTTGGAAATTGGATATAGAGAGGGGGGGAGGGTCAGGTATATGTCCTCAATGAAATTGTAAAGGGGACCCTGCGAGGGTAGGGCCTGACATTGACTATCTTCTCCTATCCCCCCCCCCCCCTCTTGACTTACCTTCATTCATCCTGACCCACAGAGAACAAGGGGAGGAAAAAGAGAACAAAGGGAACTTTCTTTCAAAAGCATTACCTAAAGACTGGGGTATAATATTATCTGGACCTTGAAAGTGGTTATCTGGGGAATAATCGAGGAAATAGATAAGGAGAAAGAAGAAAAAGCTTATTAATAAACCTATCTCAGAACTCAGGGAGGATTGGCCAAAACACAAGCTGAAGAATAGGGTCTCCCTGCCTGGGAGCAAAGGTTTATGCAAAGCCGCTGAATAGTCGAACTGAAGTGAAGAACCAGTGTTCAGGGGGATTAAAATATATCCACTGGCAAGCATATACACTAAAGGACTGCAAAAGATATATGTATGAAAAGACTCTAAAGGACGTTTCAGTTCTAATATGGAATAGACAGGGGCTAATTTTACTAATATAAACCCCCACCCAGGGGATATATGAGGTTGTAAGAGGGATAATATGATATCAAATGCCTGGTAAAAGTATGATAACATATAGCAATTGTTAATCATAAAATAGAGAAGCGGCTGACATATGGTATACTCTGATTGAGCTAAGATCTTGAATCCAATTGGTATATTGCAAGGAAATGATGCATATATATATGTGAGCCCTCAGAAATATGAGTAACTAAAATCATTATATATATATCTTGCATAATTTGGATGCAGAGGATAAAACTTAGTATAAATTGTAAAAGTTCAAGTTTCCTAGATGAGAAGTATACTACACATATAGGCTACAGGACACTCTAAAGCTGTTTTAACTGGCTAGACATAGGTGTAGTAAATATACTATATTATCCCTATATTATATATACTGTGGGGGGAAAATATAGTACAAATTGGATGAGGTAAAATTTCAAGCATCCCACCTAGATAGAAGTAAAACCCTAAAAGTATCTTTGTAGCTAGGGTTAAAGACCTAATATAGCCTAAGGGGGCTCATAGAGATATAACAGTACAAATAGGAAATAAATCTGGAGGCTGGATAAGGGTGTAGTAAAATACACTTAGAAACACGTATATTTTAAATATTGTTAAATGCAAAATAATGGGCTAATTGTGCTTTGAAAATCACAGGTAGAACAGCACTGATGGAAATAAAATAAGATACACAAAGTAGTAGGGAGAACACAGTTGTATTATAAACACTATATTACATTTTGTAACTCTCTTTTTTTTTTTTCTTAAGGTAGTAACTAATTACTCACAGACTAAATATAGATAGAGGGTCGAATAGGGACACTTTAGGACACACACAGAGGACGGATTATCCAGTACTCTCCACTAATTAATATAACTTTTTCATTTTTATTTATTTTTATTGTTGTAGTCTCTTCTTATTTCTTCTCTGAAATATATTTATGGAAAAATATCTAAATAAAAGTAAAACCTCCTCACCAAATATGTCATCCAGAAGTAAGAATCAGGAAAGAAAGGGGAGTAGAATCTCATTAGAACCCCACGGAGGGGCAGTGGAAACAAGTTTTGCTCAGAGTTCGAATAACGAAGAGTTAATTAAACAGCTTGATGCATTATTCACACCTAAGTTTGATTTGATACAAAACAATATATCCTCATTAACACTTGAGATAAAACAGTTTGCAACTAGACTGACTCATGCTGAGCAAAGAATCTCAGATATTGAAGATGGGGCCACTCAGAGGGAACAAGCTTTCCTTAGCATGTCCATTCAGATTGAAAATATGAAAAACAAAATAGAGGATATAGAAAATAGGGCTAGGAGAAACAACTTGCGCCTTATTGGCCTAACAGAAGAAATACAAGAGAAAGATCTTAAAAGATTTGTGGAGGTGGAGCTAATGAGATTGTTAAATATTAGTCCGGAAGAACAGGATATAGTGATTGAACGTATTCACAGAATAGGTATAGAAAGGAACGAAGAAGGGAGGAATAAAGGTAACAGACCAATCATTATGAAACTCCTGAATTTCCAGGGAAAGCTTAAAATTATGAACGCCTATAGAAAGGCAAATGGTGAGATTAATTATAAGGGACGGAAAATATTATTGTTCAATGACTTTTCGTATGAAACCTCAAATAAAAGACGTATATTAGCTCCAATCTGTACAAAATTAATACAGGAGGGATACAGAGCTAGACTCTTGTATCCAGCTAGACTTAGCATACAAACCAAAGAGGGAAGTAAAATTTTTACTGAAATTAATGAAGTCAATAAGTTCTTAGAAAATCACAGGGATAGCCTAGAGAAATAGGAAGGTCTAAATAGAGATAACAGGTTACCGTATCATAAATATGATTTTAGAGTTAAGCAACTTGATCGTCTTTTTTTTTTAAAAGAGGAGTGATGTTTATAATTTTATGTTTTTTAGAAGTGTTTGAAATGTATGGAATTAAAATTGAGGAAGGGGCACTGAGTTTGTTTTCTCCTTTTTTTCTTTTTTTTTTTTTTCTTTTCTTTTTTCCTTGCCTTCCTCTCTCCTCGTAGGGGTGATGTATTGGATATTTTATATAACAATCAAGTAGGTGTAAATGGGTCTCAAAATTGTATCATGGAATATAGGGGGGATTACATCCCCCATCAAACGTAAAGCCGTCCTAAGATATGCAAAGAAGTTGGGTGCCCAAATATTACTACTACAGGAAACACATCTGAAGGAAGAAGAGGCAGTTAAATTAAAGGGAGGCTGGGTTAAAGAAGTTATATACACTTTAGGACAACAGAGGAAAAAAGGAGTTGCCATCCTCTTCAATAAATCCTTAGAATATAAAATAGATAATCTAATTCGAGATGAGGAAGGCAGGTACATTATAATGGAGGTAATAATGGGGGATAAAAAATATGTTATATGTAATGTTTATGGCCCAAATGAAGAAGATACAGGGTTTTGGCAAACACTGAGGGACAAATTGCTTAGATATCCAGGAAACGCTCTAATAATAGGTGGGGATTTTAATATTGCCCCTAATAGTGTACTGGACAGATGTAGAGATAGTTCAGTCCAGGTAAACGGGGGACAGATGATAGATAAAACTACAATTGCCAGGAGAAAGAGAGAATCTAATATCATAAAAAGATTTCAAAAGGATTTGAAAGTACTAGACAGCTACAGAATCATGCACCCAGATGATAGGGAGTTTACATGTGCTTCAAAATCTAAAAAAACTCTATCTAGGATAGATTATTTCCTGGTGTCAGAGAAACTACATAGTGCGATTCAGGAAATCGACATAAACATGATAACAATTTCTGATCATGCCCCTATTATAATCACATTGAATCCCACATGTACAGATAGGCAGTCTAATCAATTTTTTTCCCCAAAATATTTAACAAAAAACACTAAATTTATAACATTTTTAAAAGATAAATGGGCTGAGTATAAACGATTTAATGAAGGCTCTTTCAATAAAACACACATATTTTGGAATGCCGCAAAAGCGGTGCTTAGAGGCGAGATTACAACGTATTTAATAAGACTAAAAAAAAAAACGAACCTATACAGACAACAGGTAACTAACTGTCTTGTTAATAAATATTATAACTACATCCAGGAAAAAAATATGATTAATTGGCAGAAATATATACAGGCTAAAAAAAATAGAGATAATTATCTACTACAAAATGAAATTCATGAGAACATTAAGTCCTGTACTCAATTCTATAGATTTGGAAATAAGGTAGGCAGTTTTCTAGCACGAATAGATAAAAATCATAAAACTAAAAATTATATAAGTAAAATCAAAGATAAAGATCAAATATGGACAAATACGGGGGATATACAAAAAGTCTTTCTTGAGCATTTTACTGAACTTTACTCAACACAATCTATAAACCTAGATGCGAAGGAAAAATTCTGGGAGGCAATAACAAACCCGCGCTTAGAGAGTAATCAGATAACAAGCATTAATGAGCCGCTCACGGAGATAGAAATTAGTCAAATAATTAAAACAATGGCGAATATTAAAGCAGCTGGACCAGATGGTCTCCCATCAGAGTTTTATAAAATACTTAACGATGAAATAACTCCAACGTTAACTATTATGCTGAATAAGTTTTGGAATGGTCAGTTGAAACCATTAGAAGATTTTAATGAATCTACAATAATTGTAATACCTAAACCAGGAAAAGATCCACAGTCAATTGATTCGTATAGACCTATCTCACTCCTGAATATTGATTACAAGCTATTAACTAGCATATTAGCGAAAAGGATACAGGCTTCACTTGATACAGTTATACATCCTGACCAGACAGGCTTCATGAAGGGTAGATCATCAAATACTAATTTGAGGAAGGTTTTTTTAACAATTGTAGACCAATGGTATAATAACAAGTATAATAAGAAAACAAGTAAAGAAGATATCTCAATAGTATCATTAGATGCAAGTAAGGCCTTCGATTCAGTCACATGGGACCATCTAATTACTTCCCTTAAAAAATTTGGTTTTGTAGGAAATTGCCTTAATATGATTGAGATGTTGTATAGAGAATCTAGGGCAACAATTGTTATAAATAACAGCAAAACGCCCTACTTTCCACTTTTAAGAGGGACAAGACAGGGTTGCCCCTTGTCCCCCTTAATTTTTAATATCGCACTAGAACCATTACTGATTGCACTGAGGAAAAATGTGCAGGGAATAGATGTTGGAGGTAAGAACGTCCAATTAGCTGTATATGCGGACGATCTTTTGGTATTCTCTAAAAATTCTAGTGTAAGCTTTGATCAAATATGTCGAATTATAGAAAATTATGGCTCTTTTTCAGGTTACCGTATTAATAGGAGTAAATCTGAAGTATTATGGTTACAAAAAAACCAGACATCTGAAACCAAGATCTTTAGGGAGGGGAGCAGTCATATGACATATCTGGGGATTAAGATCTCCAACAATCCTATGGATTGGTACTCTTTAAATATTGGCAATGGAGTTAGACAATTTACTGAAACTCTTAAAAGATGGGCCTCGCTACCACTTTCTATCTCTGGCAAAATAAATTTGCTCAAGATAATTGCATTTCCAAGGCTATTATATCTGTTCCAGAATATACCATTCTTAATAAAAAAACAAGAGATTAAGATAATTAAACTTGCAATTAAAGAATATATATGGATGGGTAAAAAACCCAGAATTAGCTATCAGAAACTAGTACTTAGAAAAGAATTCCTAGGTTTAGGACTTCCTAATATAGAAATATATAATCTGGTGGCGGTTACAAAGATTGCTTTAGACTGGCTGCTGGAGAGTAATCATTTTTCTCTTCTGGATATAGAAAACGGCCTAGTAAAACCTCTGTGTTTAAAAAATATTCTACACTTAGATATTAAAAATCTTCCACCTTATGTTAAAAAAATAGATTTCTTTAAAGATACAGTAGTGGCTTGGCCTAAAACCCTTTGCAACACAATTTCTATCTATAGAAGGAAATCCAGGGTTTAAACAAGCGCTAGCATCTAAAACCTTTGTAAATTGGAGCGAGAACGGACTATCTAAAATTATTCAGCTAGTTAAAAGTAGTCGAGATACAGTGAAGGTTGAAGAATTTGAGTTAGTTAAAAATAAGTACTCACTGTCTGATAAATATTTATTTTTGTTTTTGCAAATTAGACACTATTGCTTGAAATTAATCAGTCTACAAGGGAATAACTGGGAACTTACAGAGTTGATCCCGGTTCTTAACTCTATTAAACAAGGTAAATATTCTATCTCACTCTTGTATAATCTAATAAATAATAGAAATCAGGAACAGTATATAGCATTAGGTGTCGCTAAATGGAGAGATGCATACTTCAAGAATCTTAGTAGGAAAATAATATTGAAAAGTATGGAAAGGGTAGAGGAAGCATCACTAGCAATACCAATGCGAGAGCAGCATATTAAGATAATGTGGATGGTATATATTACGCCTGAAAAAATTGATAAATGGGGGGGGACAGGAGAGAGAATAATATGTATGAAATGTAGACAACAGAGTACAAACTTGATACATAGCTTCTGGCTCTGTCCCAAAATAAAACTTTTTTGGGATAAAGTAAATTATTGGTTAGGCGAGATATATGAGACTCAAATTTCATTACAAGCAGACCAGATTATTTTTTTTCACTATAAGAAAGAACATGTATTGATAAGAAAATTCTTGACGCTAGTAATTTTAATAGGCCGGAATCTCATATTAAAAGGATGGAAAAGTATTAAACCTCCAGTGCTAGCGGTTGTAAGAGAAAGTATTCATCATCAATTTCTGATAGAATTACAAGATACTCTGTTCCATATCGAAACGAATATTGTTCGTTTCTTTGATAAATGGGGGAAGTGGATTAAAAAGCAAGATGTAGAGGAACAAAAACGAATAATTAAAAAGTTTGAAAATACAGAATATATAGAAAACTGTAGACTCAGAGGAGAGTGGCTTTTTGAATAGGATGGCTCCTCGCTACGAGGGGAGGGAGGAAGGGCATATCCCCTCCCCCTCCTTTTTTTTTTTTTTTTCTTTTTTTTTTTTTCTCTTTTTGGGTTTGTTGGTAAGCCGGGTTGATTGTATATCACTTGGTATTAAAGATGCATTATGTATCCAGTTCACTCCATATGGAAGTTTTGAGTAGCATTATTAAATACTCCTGCGGATATAAATAGAGTATGTTAAAGGTTAAAATTGGAAAAGAGGGATGGGATTATTATTGTATTCTGGATGGTTATTCAGGAAAGATAACATATTTAAAGAAGCATATTCTATGTTAGATCCAGAATTGATGGGATTAAAGCAGCAGATATGATGATTTGTATGTACGCAATCTTGTTGAATTTCTTGTTTTGGTTTTATTTTGTAATTGCTTGTGAGATGTTCTTCTTTTACTTTTTATTATGTATGTATCTGCCAAGGAATATTAATAAACCTCTTTTCTTAAAAAAAAAAAAAAAAAAAATTTATTACCAACTACAGAGTATAAAATGTATGATAATTTTCTTTTTAAGGTTTATATGTGTATATGAATTAACTGATTTTGTGTTTTGAAGCCACAACCTAATAAAATGGATTGAGCTTGTAGGTATGGATTGAGCTTGTAGGCCGATTCACTGCTTGGTAAATCGGCCCCTTAGTCTCTTTTCAGAGCCAAATATCCTCTTGTGCATATGACACACACTAAGATCTGTGCAAAATCCAGATCTTGGTGTCTTTCTCTTGCACAAGAGGATATTTGGCTCTGAAAAGAGACTAAGGGGCCGATTTACCAAGCAGTCAATCAGCCCCAATGCAGCTGTTTCCGCGCAAGCCTTCAGGCTTGCCTGAAACAGCAGTTAAGGAGCAGCGCGGTCTTAAGACCACTGCTCCTTAACTCGTCCGCTGCCTCTGAGACGGCGAATAGCAATTAGCCCGATCTAATATGATCTGGTTTATTGACACTGCAGGGAGCTGTTCCCTTTGCAGGCTTCCTCTTGTCTATTTCTATTCACTAAACTAGGACTTTATAAATTGGTTGTTCAAAGTTTAAATTGGGGTAACATTAGAAAATAAAGTTTTAAGGGCCTATCTATCAAGCCGTCAACTTTCTTGCATTCAACTGCACCAATACGCTCACCTAACATCGCCTAACATCATGGCCGCGGAGTTGAATATGATCTCCATATTTATTAAAAAAGCCGGTAAAAAGCAGCGCACCATGTACGGGGTGATGAGCAGTGGACTGTTGTTAACTAGCAGTCATCGATCTCGCTGCTATTCGGCTTTTTACCAACTTTATTTATACCCTGTCACTAAACACTGCTACTATACTAAAATGTTTAACCCCTATCCCGCTGCTTCCGGACCGTTTCAAATGTAATAAAGTTATTAACCCCTATCCCGCCGCTCCCGGACCCAGCCGCAACTTTAATAAAGTTATTAACCCCTATCCCGCCGCTCCTGGACCCCACTACAACTGTAATAAAGTTATTAACCCTTATCCCGCCACTCCCGGACCCCACCGCAACTAAATAAAAGTATTAACCCATATCCCACCGCTCCCGGACCCCACCGCAACTAAATAAAAGTATTAACTCCTAAACCCCTGGCCTCCCACATCGCTACCACTTACTAAACCTATTAACCCCTAAACCACCAGCTATTAAGCTATTAACCCCTTAACCTAACAACCCGCTAACTTTAACTTAAAATTACAACATCCCTATCTTATAATAAATTTAAACTTACCTTTAGAATTAAATTAAACTATATTAAACTATTAATTAACCTACCCTAACTATTATACTAAAATTACATTAAACTACCAATTAAATTAACTATATTACATATATAAAAACCTAACCCTACTCAAATTATTTAAATCTACAATTAAAAATGTCTAAATTACAAAAAAAATAAACACTAAGTTACAAAAAATAAAAAACACTAAGTTAAAAAAAATAAAAAACCACAGTATCAAAAATAAAAAAGAATTACACCTAATCTAATAGCCCTATCAAAATACCCCCCCCCCCAAAAAAATAAAAAAAACCCTAGCCTACAATAAACTACCAATGGCCCTTAAAAGGGCCTTTTGCGGGGCATTGCCCCAAGGAAATCAGCTCTTTTATCTGTAAAAAAAAATACAACCCCCCAACAGTAAAACCCACCACACACACAACCAACCCCCCAAATAAAAACCCTATCTAAAAAAACCTAAGCTCCCCATTGCCCCTGAAAAGGGCATTTGTATGGGCATTGCCCTTAAAAGGGCATTTAGCTCTTTTACTGCCCAGACCCTAACCTAAAAATAAAACCCACCCAAAAAACCCTTAAATAAACCTAACACTAACCCCAGACGATCCACTTACAGTTCTTGAAGTTCTGCTTGAAGGATCCATCCAGCCGGCAAGAAGTCTTCATCTGAGCAGCCTCTTAAATCTTCATCCAGCCGGCGAAGTCTTCATCCATGCGGCCTCTTCTATCTTCATCAATCTGGCGAGGAGCGGGTCCATCCTGAAGACATCCGGCGCGGAGTGGGTCCATGCTGAAGACATCCGACGAGTAGCTCCTCTTCAATACGGTCTCCGCTGTAAACTGGATCTTAAATGCAAGTGACGTCATCCAAGATGGCGTCCCTTGCATTCCTATTGGCTGAGAGGTTACAATCAGCCAATAGGATTAGAGCCGCTAAAATCCTTTTGGCTGTTCTAATCAGCCAATAGGATTTAAGCAGCTCTCATCCTATTGGCTATTCCAATCAGCCAATAGGAAGAGAGCTCAATCCTATTGGCTGATTGGAACAGCCAATAAGGGCCATTGGTAGTTTGTAGGCTAGGGTTTTTTTTTATATGGGGGGGGGGGGCTATTAGATTAGTTATAATTCTTTTTTATTTTTGATACTGTGGTTTTTTATTTTTTGTAACTTAGTGTTTTTTATTTTTTGTAACTTAGTGTTTATTTTTTGTAATTTAGAAATGTTTAATTGTAGATTTAAATAATTTGAGTAGGGTTAGGTTTTTAAATATGTAATATAGTTAATTTAATTGGTAGTTTAATGTAATTTTAGTATAATAGTTAGTGTAGGTTAATTAATAGTTTAATATAGTTTAATTTAATTGTAGGATAACAGTTAGGGTAGGTTAATTAATAGTTTAATATAGTTTCTTTTTATTCTAAAGGTAAGTTTACATTTATTATAAGATAGGGATGTTGTAATTTTAATGTAAATTTAGCGGGTTGTTAGGTTAAGGGGGTAATAACTTAATTTAGTTTATGGCGATGTGGAGAACTGGCGGATTAGGGGTTAATAGGTTTAGTAAGTGGTAGTGATGTTGGAGGCCAAGAGTTTAGGGGTTAATACTTTTATTTAGTTGCGGTGGGGTCCGGGAGCGGCGGGATAGGGGTTAATACTTTTATTTAGTTGCGGTGGGGTCCGGGAGTGGCGGGATAGGGGTTAATACTTTTATTTAGTTGCGGTGGTGTCCGGGAGCGGCAGGATAGGGGTTAATAACATTATGTAGGTGGCGGCGATGTCAGGGCGGCAGATTAGGGGTGTTTAGACTCTGGCTTATGTTAGGGTGTTAGGTGTAGACGTAACTGGTTTTCTACCATAGAAATCAATGGGATATCTGGCAGCATCGAACATAAGCTTTTGCTGCTTTCAGACTCCCATTGATTCCTATGGCATCCGCGGCCTCCAGGGTGGCGGATTAAAAACCAGGTACGCTGGGCTGGAATACCCGCGAGCTTACCGGTTAACTATTTGATAACTTTGAAAAAGTGACAAATAGTGCCGAATGTGTATTCGGAACATCTGTAATGACATAAGCATCGATCTGTGTCGGGTTGAGACCGGCGGATCGTATGTTACATCACAGATTTCAACTTTTGCCGGTCTGTAGGCTTTGATAACTAGGTCGAATCAAGCTCGCCACAATTCCGCTGCGGAATTCCAGCGTTTTTCAGGTTGACGGCTTGATAAATATCCCCCTTAAACTAATTAAGTATATAAAGAAGTTTAATTAACTTTTTAGCTCTACTGATAGGAGCTTAACATTCTTTAAACTTTTAGAAGAACACACCACCTCTGAAAAATTATTTTATTTTAAAAAGTCACTATTTCAGAACAAATTACAAAATAAAGTTTTAAACGAAGTGTACAAGGAGTTTAATAATGAAGTTCTTAGCTCTAATGCAAACAATCCAAGAAACTTTAAGTTTTTTAAACTGTTAGGAGAAAATACAATCTATGAAACAGTAGTAAAAAAGTAATTATTTCAGTACAAAATAAAGTTCCATTATATTTAAGTGTAGTAGTAGCAGAACTATGGAGTTAAATAAATTACAAACTTGAAACTGCAACACTAATATCAACTGCAAATTCACATAAAATGTAACAAAATTAAAATAAGGTTTGAAGGAAATTAGCTTTTAAAACAAAATTAGTCAGGCTACTAGAAGAAGGTCAGATAAAAAATTAAATTAAAGTGAATGTAAAGTTTCATTAAATTAAAGTGAATGTAAAGTTTCATCATGTAGTGCCTAGTTTTTAAAAATACTATTAAAAACAGGGGCACTTTCATTGATGAAACTTTACATTGCACCATATTTGTAGAAATACTTACCTCTTCGTTTTGAAAGCCGCTCCAGCACGTCGCAAGCCTCTTCCTACGTCAGCAATGACGATTCCAGCATCCTCCAATCACGGCATCTCCCCCGGGGGGAACATTGCCTAAAGCAACTCTGTGATTGGAGGAAGGCCGGCTTGTCATTTCTGAAGTAGGAAGAGGCTTGCGACTGGCTGACGAAGCGCTGGAACGGCTTTCAAGACGAAGAGGTAAATATTTCTACAAATATGGTGCAATGTAAAGTTTCATCAATGAAAGTGCCCCTGTTTTTAATAGTATTTTTAAAAACTGGGCACTACTTGATGAAACTTTACATTCACTTTAAGTAAATAAAACACGTAAAATAAATAATCTGCAACAGACAGTTTTTAGCTAACCCTAGAAAATACAATGTTGGAGACTAGAGAATAAACTGCTGACAGAATATGTCTCTCAATTGTTTTTCAATAAACTCGAAGGGGTCGATTTATGAAGCAGCGGATGCTGCTCCTGACCCACTCCGCTTCAGTTCCGCTTGAAGCGGAAGTTAAGAAGCAGCAATCCTAAGACCGTTGCTCCTTAACTCGTCTGCTGATTGACACCCCCTGCTAGCGGCCGATTGGCAACAAATCTGCAGGGGGCGGTATTGCACCAGCAGTTGAAGTTCACAAGAATTGCTGGTGCAATAATAAATGCTGACAGCGTATGTTGTTGGCATTTATCGATGTGCGGTGGACATGATTTGCTATAGCGGCTCATGTCTGTCCGCACCATGATAAATCTACCCCTAAATCTTAAATGCAAAAGCTGTGGCAACATAAGGTACACCAAACCTAACCACTGAATCTCAAATGGATCTTAGCTACCTCTTGTGTGGATTTATATGGGGATTTTATGCCTGTATACTGGGAAATCAGGTTTGGTTAAAACTAGGACACATCAGTTATAGCAGGAGCAGAACTACAAATGGTTCAGCCGGTGCAGTGGCAACAGACATGTGCACAGCAGAAAAATTAGTTTCAGACCGATTCTGATTTTTTTAATCGATTTAAATTTGGATACATTGGAATGTATCCGTTTCGCATTCAATTGGATTCAAATAAATGTAGTGGATGTATTCAGATGTATTCGTTTCGGATTCGATACGTAAATTCGGAAGTTTGGTATGTGTTATGATGATTCAGATGGTTCTAAGTTACACAAATGGAATTATTTCACTGTTCTATCTCACTAAATCTCACTAAATTTAATTTTTATACTGAATTGTGATTAGTCCATGGCCATTCGAATGTAGCGAATAAATCCAAATTAATTTGGATTTATTTGTTACAAATGCATTCGGATTAGTTTAGTTTCGTTGCTAGGGTAATTCAGAAATTCGGAAATTGAAGGCTCATGCGGAAACAGGGTGAATTGGCCCAATTTGGCCAATAATAAATTGACCCCTGAATCTCAAAAGGATCGTAGCTGTCTCTGTGAATTTATATGGGGGTTTTATGCCTATTTACTGGGAAATCAGGTTTGGTTAAAACTATGACACATCAGTAATAGCAGAAGCAGAACTACAAATGGTTCAGCAGGTGCAGTGACACCAGTACCCAAGTGCTAGAGGACACTGATAGGCTGTTTAAGCTATCACTCAATTCCCTGGGTTCCTGGACTCTTCTTATTGGGGTTTACACTTCCCGTATTTTTCACAGAAAGTAATAAACAAATTTAACAAACGTGATTAACTTTCAGGGTTTCTCCCTTCATTCATTTGTTCAGAGGGCAATTTCTAACATTCTTTTCATTATTTTTTCATTCATTTTACAATGTATGCACATCTATTCTAGTCAAGTATTCACTAAAATGTTTCACCATCAACTGACACAGGTGGTGGGGGGGCTACTTGTGGGCAAAGTGCTAGGAGGGTTTGAGGAGAGATGTGTGTGAACACAGAATGGATCTTGAATGATGGAGGAATATGCATAAAATCTGCCACTGGGTTTACCAATTATCAGATGCAAAATGAGAACCAAACATTTAGGATGCATTTATAGTGACAAAAGAGATGAGAGTGAGCTGTGTATAATCAGACCTTATTGCCAAAGGGACCATTAACTTGATTCTTATCAGCCTACAATTTCTGCTATTTGACAGCTTGATTCAAAGTAAACTGGAGAAGGCAATATTGTTTATAAAGGTCTTGCATTCATTTACAGGGAGTGCAGAATTATTAGGCAAATTAGTATTTTGACCACATCCACATCATCCTCTTTATGCATGTTGTCTTACTCCAAGCTGTATAGGCTCGAAAGCCTACTACCAATTAAGCATATTAGGTGATGTGCATCTCTGTAATGAGAAGGGGTGTGGTCTGATGACATCAACACCCTATATCAGGTGTGCATAATTATTAGGCAACTTCCTTTCCTTTGGCAAAATGGGTCAAAAGGAGGACTTGATAGGCTCAGAAAAGTCAAAAATAGTGAGATATCTTGCAGAGGGATGCAGCACTCTTAAAATTGCAAAGCTTCTGAAGCGTGATCATCAAACAATCAAGCGTTTCATTCAAAATAGTCAACAGGGTCGCAAGAAGCGTGTGGAAAAACCAAGGCACAAAATAACTGCCCATGAACTGAGAAAAGTCAAGCGTGCAGCTGCCAAGATGCCACTTGCCACCAGTTTGGCCATATTTCAGAGCTGCAACATCACTGGAGTGCCCAAAAGCACAAGGTGTGCAATACTCAGAGACATGGCCAAGGTAAGAAAGGCTGAAAGACGACCACCACTGAACAAGACACACAAGCTGAAACGTCAAGACTGGGCCAAGAAATATCTCAAGACTGATTTTTCTAAGGTTTTATGGACTGATGAAATGAGAGTGAGTCTTGATGGGCCAGATGGATGGGCCCGTGGCTGGATTGGTAAAGGGCAGAGAGCTCCAGTCCAACTCAGACGCCAGCAAGGTGGAGGGGGAGTACTGGTTTGGGCTGGCATCATCAAAGATGAGCTTGTGGGGCCTTTTCGGGTTGAGGATGGAGTCAAGCTCAACTCCCAGTCCTACTGCCAATTTCTGGAAGACACCTTCTTCAAGCAGTGGTACAGGAAGAAGTCTGCATCCTTCAAGAAAAACATGATTTTCATGCAGGACAATGCTCCATCACACGCGTCCAAGTACTCCACAGCGTGGCTGGCAAGAAAGGGTATAAAAGAATAAAATCTAATGACATGGCCTCCTTGTTCACCTGATCTGAACCCCATTGAGAACCTGTGGTCCATCATCAAATGTGAGATTTACAAGGAGGGAAAACAGTACACCTCTCTGAACAGTGTCTGGGAGGCTGTGGTTGCTGCTGCACGCAATGTTGATGGTGAACAGATCAAAACACTGACAGAATCCATGGATGGCAGGCTTTTGAGTGTCCTTGCAAAGAAAGGTGGCTATATTGGTCACTGATTTGTTTTTGTTTTGTTTTTGAATGTCAGAAATGTATATTTGTGAATGTTGAGATGTTATATTGGTTTCACTGGTAAAAATAAATAATTGAAATGGGTATATATTTGTTTTTTGTTAAGTTGCCTAATAATTATGCACAGTAATAGTCACCTGCACACACAGATATCCCCCTAAAATAGCTATAACTAAAAACAAACTAAAAACTACTTCCAAAAATATTCAGCTTTGATATTAATGAGTTTTTTGGGTTCATTGAGAACATGGTTGTTGTTCAATAATAAAATTAATCCTCAAAAATACAACTTGCCTAATAATTCTGCACTCCCTGTATATCAGCTAAAAGAGAGAGGTAAGGGAACACAAGAAGGAGAGAATGATTATTGTAAGAAAATTCAGCAGTAATTAAAAGTGGAAGCAAGTCATACTGTAGATAAGTCAAATAATAGCAAAGGTTTTTTCAAGGGTATGGTTGGTCTGCTCCATCTGCCCATTAGGCCCAAAAAGTAATGCTAAAGAATGACTACAATTCGAATCTATAAACTTTTTAAAAAATGCTCCCAGAATCAAGACGTAAATTGTGTTCGTCTATTAGAAAAGGAGGTACGCAACAGAGGGTAAATATTTGTGATAGGAACAGAGAAGATATTTTCTTCATTGTCAAGAGGACAATCGTCAGAATTATAGCTGCAACAACTAATCGATATAATTGATAATAATTGATTATCAGGTAGATTACAAGTTGTGCGAACGTGTTTTAATGCTGAAAAAATTGTAATTTTAGCTTTAAAACAGCAACGCAGTCATTAGAAGTGTTGTCGGTATAGCTGTACCGCAAGCCTTTTAGCCTGTAACACAACGTCAGTCCTGCACTCAAAAAAATGAAGTTTTTTCATGGGACTTCCATAGCGCTGCCATTACGAGTTTTGCAGTGAGGCTAAAAACCTGCGTTATACCCTATAACAACAAGATCCGTACCACCATCTGAGAGCAGTAGTTATGAGTTTTACGCTACAAAACCGTTACATAAAACTCATAACAAAAGTGTTACAAAGTACACTAAACATCTATAAACTATCTATTTACCCCTAAACCAAGGCCCTCCTGCATCGCAAATACTATATTAAAGTTATTAACCCCTAATCTGCCGCTCTCGACATCGCCGCCACTAAAATGTTTTATTAACCCCTATTCCGCCGCTCCCTGACATCGTCATCACTATACTAAAGTTATTAACCCCCATTCCCCCTGCACCCCAACATCGCCACACTATAATAAATATATTAACCCCTATTCCGCCACTCCCCAACATCGCCGCCACTAAATGTAGTTATTAACCCCTAAACCTCTGGCCTCGCACATCACTACCACTAAATAAACCTATTAACCCCTAAACCGCCAGCCCCCACACATTGCAACAAGCTAAATTAAACTATATTAACCCATGAACCTAAACCTAAACTTAACCCTAACCCCCCTAACTTTAACATAATTAAAATAGAGCTAAACTAAAGTTACAATTATTAACTAAATAATACCTATTTAAAACTAAATACTTAATTACCTGTGAAATAAAACCTAAGCTAGCTAAAATATAACTAATAGTTATATTGTATCTAGCTTAGGTTTTATTTTTATTTTACCGGTAAGTTTGTATTTATTTTAACTAGGTAGACTAGTTAGTAAATAGTTATTAACTATTTACTAACTACCTAGTTAAAATAAATACAAACTTACCTGTGAAATAAAACCCTGCCTTACACTAAAACCTAAAATTACTAAAAAAAAACAACTAAATTACATAAAAAAACCAAACACTAAATTACAAAAAATAAGAAACAAATGATCAAAAATACAAAAGAACTACACCGAATTTAATAGCCCTATCAAAATAAAAAAGCCCCCCCAACATAAAAAAAATCCTAGCCTACAATAAGCTACCAATGACCCTTAAAAGGGCCTTTTATGGGGCATTGCCCCCAAAAAAATAATCTCTTTTACCTGTAAAAAAATACAAACACCCCCCCAACAGTAAAACTCATCACCCCCACAACCAACCCCCCCAAATAAAATAACTATCTAAAAAATCCTAAGCTCCCCATTGCCCTGAAAAGGGCATTTGTATGGGCATTGCCCTTAAAAGGGCATTTAGCTCTTTTACAAGCCCAGAGCCTAAACTAAAAATAAAACCCACCCAAAAAGCTATTAAATAAACCTAACACTAACCCCTGACGATCCACTTACAGTTATTGTAGTCCCGCTTGAAGGATCCATCCAGCCGGCAAGAAGTCTTCATCCAGATGGGACTCTTCGATCTTCATCCAGCCGGCGAAGTCCTCATCCAGACGGCAAGAAGTCTTAATCCAGACGGCATCTTCTATCTTCATCCATCCAGCGCGGAGCGGGTCCATCCTAAAGACATCCGGCGTGGAGCATTCTCTTCATATGGTCGCCGCCGTAAACTGGAACTTCAATGCAAGTGATGTCATCCAAGATGAGCTCTCATCCTATTGGCTGATTGGAACAGCCAATTGAATGAGAGCTGCTCAAATCCTATTGGCTGACTGAAATCTTTCAGCCAATAGGAATGCAAGGGATGCCATCTTGGATGACGTCATTTGCATTGGAGTTCCAATTAACGGCGGCTACCGGATGAAGACGATGCTCCGCCCAGGATGTCTTCAGGATGGACCCGCTCCACACCGGATGGATGAAGATAGAAGATGCCATCTGGATGAAGACTTCTTGTTGCCTGGATGAGGACTTCGCCAGCTGGATAAAGATTGAAGAGGCCATCTGGATGAAGACTTCTTGCTGGCTGCATGGATCCTTCAAGCAGGACTTCAATAACTGTAAGTGGATTGTCGGGGGTTAGTGTAAGGTTTATTTAAGTTTTTTTTGGGTGGGTTTTATTTTTAGTTTAGGGTCTGGGCATGTAAAAGAGCTAAATGCCCTATTAAGGGCAATGCCCATACAAATGTCCTTTTCAGGGAAATGGGGAGCTTAGGTTTTTTTAGATAGTTATTTTATTTGGGGGGATTGGTTGTGGGGGTGGTGGGTTTTACTGTTGGGGGGGTGTTTGTATTTTTTTTACAGGTAAAAGAGATGATTTCTTTTGGGGCAATGCCCCACAAAAGGCCCTTTTAAGGGCCATTGGTAGTTTATTATAGGCTAGGGTTTTTTTTTATTTTGGGGGGGGCTTCTTTATTTTGAAAGGGCTATTAGATTAGGTGTAATTCTTTTTTATTTTTGATAATTTGTTTCTTATTTTTCGTAGTTTAGTGTTTGTTTGTTTTATGTAATTTAGTTATTTTATTTCTTTTTGTAATTAGATACTTTTTCTAATTTTTAGAGTAGTGTTAGGATTTTTTTAAAGTATAGTTTAGTTTAATTTAATTGGTAGTTAGTTTAATTGTAGTTTAATAATTATCTTAGTTTAGTTTAATTGGTAGTTTAAAATTAATTTATTTAATTTGACAGGTAAGTTTTAATTTAATTAAAGATAGGAAAATTGTAATTTTAATATAAAGTTAGGGGGTCATTAGGTTAAGGGGTTAATAGTTTATTTAAGTATATTTAATTGTGGGGGGCTTGCGGTTTAGGGGTTAATAGGTTTATTATAGCGGTGGTGTGGGCGGACTGCAGATTAGGGATTAATAATATTTAAATAGTGTTTGTGATGCGGGAGGGCGGCGGTTTAGGGGTTAATAGGTTTATTATAGAGGCGAAGATGTCGGGGAGCGGCAGAATAGGGGTTAATACATTTTAATAGTGGCGGCGATGTCAGGAGCAGCAGATTAGGGGTTAATAAATTTAGTATAGTGTTTGTGATGCGGGAGGGCCTCAGTTTAGGGGTTAATAGGTAGTTTATGGGTGTTAGTGTACTTTTTAACACTTTAGTTATGAGTTTTATGGTACAGCTTTGTAACGTAAAAATCATAACTACTGACTTTAGATGGCGGTACGGATCTTGTGGTTATAGGGTGTATCGCTCACTTTTTGGCCTCCCAGGCAAACTCGTAATACCGGCGCTATGGGAGTCCCATTAAAAAATGACTTTTTTAAAAGTGCGGTACTGACGTTGTGTGACAGGCTAAAAGGTGTGCGGTACACCTATACCGACAAGACTTGTAATAGCACCGTTAGGCCATAACGCTGCTTTTTTAATCATAACGCCAAACTCGTAATCTAGCTGTTAGGTTTTATTTCACAGGTAAGTATGTATTTAGTTTTAAATAGGTATTATTTAGTTAATAACTGTAACTTTAATTTAGCTCTATTTTATTTACGTTAAAATTAGGTGTGTTAGGTTTAGGATTAGGGTTAGGGTTAGGGGTTAATAATTTAATTTAGGTTGTTGCAATGTGGGGGGCTGGTGGTTTAGGGGTAAATAGGTTTATTTAGTGGTAGTGATGTGGAAGGCCAGAGGTTTAGGGCTTAATGACTTTATTTAGTGGCGGCGATGTCGGGGAGCGGCGGAATAGGGGTTAATATCTTTATTATAGTGTGGGCGATGTTGTGGTGCCGGGGAATAGGGGTTAATAACTTTAGTATAGTGGGTTTGGGGGGGTAAGGGTTTGTATACTGTTAGGGGGTGTATGTTTTTCTTTTGTAGAAAAAGAGCTGATTTCTTTAGGGCAATGCCATACAAATGGCCCTTTTAAAGGGCCATTGGTAGTTTATTATAGATTAGGGTTTTTTTTTTTTTTTTGTTTGTTTTTTTTTTTAAACAGGGTATTAGAATAGGAATCATTTTTATTGTTTTGGATAATTTTGTTTATTTTTTATAATGGTAGGTTTTTTTATTTTTTGTAATTTTAGTGGTTTTTTATTTTTTATATGTTAAGTTTTAGTGTAAGGCAGCTTAGATTTTATTTCACAGGTAAGTTTGTGTTTATTTTAACTAGGTAGTTAGTAAATAGTTAATAACTATTTACTAACTAGTCTACCTAGTTAAAATAAATACGAACTTACATGTGAAATAAAAATAAAACCTAAGCTAGCTACAATATAACTATTAGTTATATTGTAGCTAGCTTAGGTTTTATTTCACAGGTAAATATTTAGTTTTAAATAGGTATTATTTAGTTAATAATTGTAACTTTAATTTAGCTCTATTTTAATTATGTTAAAGTTAGGTTTAGGGTTAGGTTTAGGGGTTAATAGTTTAATTTAGGTTGTTGCGATGTGGGGGGCTGGCGGTTTAGGGGTTTTTAGGTTTATTTAGTGGTAGTGATGTGGAAGGCCAGAGGTTTAGGGGTTAATAACTTTATTTAGTGGCGACGATGTTGGGGAGTGGTGGAATAGGGGTTAATATCTTTATTATAGTGTGGGCGATGTTGGGTGCGGGGGAATAGGGGTTAATAACTTTAGTATAGTGGCAGCGATATCGGAAGTGGCAGATTAGGGGTTAATAACTTTATGGAGGTGGCGTGATGTCGGGGGCAGCAGATTAGGGGTGTTTAAGCTTGGGGTTTATGTTAGGGTGTTAGGTTTAAACGTAACATTTTTTTCCCCATAGACATCAAAACGGCTGCGTTACAGAGATTTTCATTCCGCGATCGCAGGTGTTAGTTTTTTTTCTAACACTCCCCATTGATGTCTATGGGGAAAGCAAGCACAAGCACATCAAAGCAGCACTTGTATTTTGTGCGGTATGGAGCTCAACGCAACCATATCGCACGCACCAGCCGACTCTAGGGGGCTCTTTTTTTAATACAGGGCATTGGCATTATTTGTGATATTTAGAGATTGTCTAACTAAGTAATCTTTACCGTTGTGTGCACAAACATTTGTTACAGCATGATTTTATATAGGATTTTGTGACAATCTGCAAGCCAATTCAGGGATCGTTATTCTATCATGCTCCGCTGACAGTTTTAGCGTTCTCACTACGGCATTTACCAGCAATACGCTGGTGCTATAACTTTACTTGAAGACATAGATTAAATATTACTTGCTGAATAAACTGACATTTTATGCTGGTTAACTAGATTGTTACAACGTCAACGTAATTATTGACGTAAATTGTCATTTTGTAACTAGAAACCACATCAGCATTAACTATTTTGTCTGTTTGAGAATAAATCTTCTCTTGACTTATTCATTATCAGACGCTCACTAGCCCATATCAAAGAGTGTATATTACCAACTTTCTAAAGGGCATTACGTTGCTAATAGATAGGTATGTTCAAGCACATAATATCAAGTAAGCAAATATCCTAATAATAGCAGAATCTCCAGCAAGTGATAGAGGGTGATCATATTTTCACAATAGTAATAATATCATGTGACAACTTGCCAGTAAGGACTGAAAGTATCATCACAAACCACACGCTGATCCAGAGAGCATTCTTATATGTACAACTCTCATGGCAAACCTCAGTGATATTATTAGATACATGTGTTGAAGCATAACATATATATAGTGATGCCGCAAACCTAAAATTTTCGGTTCGCGAACGGCGGACTCGAACTTCCGGTATTGTTTGCGAACCCGCGAACCGCCATTGAATTCAATAGGCAGGCGAACTTTAAAACCTACAAGGACTCTTTCTGGCCACAATAGTGATGGAAAAGTTGTTTCAAGGGTACTAACACCTGGACTGTCGCATGCTGGAGGGGGATCCCTGGCAAAACTCCCATGGAAAATTACATAGTTTATGCAGAGTCTGCTTTTAAGCCATAATGGGCCTAAATCAACTAACATTCCCAAAGTGGCTGTCTCAAAACATCCCGGACAGAAGATAGATTGATAGATAGGATAGATAGATATACATAGATTGATAGTTAAATAGAATCGATAGAAGAGAAATAGATAGATTTGTTAGATATATAATTACCCTGATAAAGTCTAATAATTAAACATGCGTTCTTGGACCCAGCTAGGTTGTGTTAAGTAGTACTGTTCTTCGCACTTTTAGCCCTGTAACTCCCCCTATTGGTGGAGGTCTATATGGCGGTTATGATTACCCTGACAAAGTATAACAACAAGACACGTGGTCTGGGACCCATGGTAATTTTGTTGTGTTAAGTAAAACTTTTCTTATCACTTGAATCCCTCTTACCCCCCCCCTTTTGTTGGAGCTCTATATGGCCTGCATGATTAGCCTGACAAAGTATAATAAGAAAACATCTAGTCTTGGACCAATGGTAATTAGGTTGTGTTTAAGTAGTACTATTCTTATAACTGTAATCCCTGTTACTCCCCCTATCAAGGGAGGTCTATATGGCCTGCATGATTACCCTGACAAAGTATAACATCAAGACACACGGTGTTGGACCCATGATAACTAGCTTGTGTTAATTAGTACTTTTCTTAGCACTTTAATCCCTGTCCCCCCCCCCTATCGGCGGTGTTCTATATGGCCTGCCTGATTACCCTGAAAAAATATAATAATAAGACATGCGGTCTGGTACCCATTTTAACTAGGTTGTGTTTTAAGTACTACCATTCTTAGCACTTTAATCTCTGTAACTCACCCTATTTGGTGAGGTCTATACGGCCTGGATGATTCCCCATACAAAATATAATAATAAGACATCTGCTCTTGGTCTGCGACCCATGGTAACTATGTTGTGTTAATTAGTAATGTCCTTCGCATTTTAATAGCTGTTACTCATACTCACCCTATCGGTGGAGGTCTATATGGCCTGCATGATTACCCTTACAAAATATAATAACCAAACATATGCTCTGGAACCCATGGTAAGTAGGTTGTGTTAAGTAGTACTGTTCTTTGCAGTTTAATACCTGTTACAACACCAAATGGTGGCAGGTCTAGCTGGCCTTCATGATTAGCTGCACCCAAACCCCAAAAAAAGCCGAGTGGTCTTAGACTAACACCCATGGCTAACTCGGTTGTTTCAATTAGTACTATTCTTAGCACTTTCATCCCTGTTACGGGTGGTCTACATGGCCATCATGATTAGCCGAACAAAATACTACAATCCAACCTTTGCTCAGTCTTCATAGGCCCTTCATTGGCTGTATTTTGATAGTACAGTTCTTATTATTTTTATAGCTGATACAACACCGAATGGTGGCAGCTCTATATGGCCTGCATGATTAGCCACACCCAATACAAAAATAAATCCAAGCGGTCTTGGATTAACACCCATGGCTAACTCTGTTGTTTCAAGTAGTACTATTCTTAGCACTTTCATCTCATCATCCCTGTTACTTCCAGGACTCTCGGTGGTGGTCTACATGGCCATCATGATTAGCCTAACCAAATACTACAATCCAACCTTGGCTCAGTCTTCATAAGGCCCTTCATTGGCTGTAATTTGGTAGTACTGTTCTTATTAGTTTAATACCTGATACAACACCGAATGGTGGCAGCTCTATATGGCCTGCATGAATAACCGCACCCAAAGCCAAAAAAAAGCCAAGCGGTCTTGCACTAACACCCATGGCTAACTCTGTTGTTTCAAGTTCTACTATTCTTAGCTCTTTCATCTCATCCCTGTTACTTCCAGGACTCTCATTGGTGGTGGTCTACATGGCCATCATGATTACCCTCACCAAAATATAACAACAATACGTGCATGCAGGGAACCATGGTAAGCTTACTTCCTTTCGCAAAATCGAGTATAACAGTTGCAGGCAGAGGTTCTGACCCTGCATTATGGCTGCACCTCTCCCTAAAAGAGGCATGCGTTACAGAGTCTGTGGGCATGTATGCAAAGAGCTGGCCTGCCTAAAAAGAGGAGCAAGGCTGTACAGGTTGTTCTCCTTCAGCCGTTTTATACGCTGTCCCACGGCCACGACCCTCAACAACCACAAAAGAATGAAACACCACATATGCCATCCTTTTGAACAACAGAGTACAGGTATGGCATTGATTTTAGTTACACAGCGATATTTATTATGAACCGGGAAATTGAAAACAAAAACATGATTGGACACCAAGTACAGTACAGGTCGTTCTCCTTCGGCCTTTTTAGAATAGTGTTCCGGACCCCCAACAAAAACAACAGCAGGAAAGAGGACATATGGCATCCTTTTGAACAATAGATGACAGGTAAGGCATAGATTTTACAAAGCAATAGATAATTTTTTGCAACTGTGAAATAAAAAAAAACATTGATTGGACACCCAGCACACTTTTTTATCCTTAGGCCTTTTTATAAGAGGCTCCCGGAGCCTCAACTGAAACAACAGCATGAAAGAGGACATATGGCATCCTTGTGAACAATTGATTACAGTTAAGGCATTGATTTTAGAATCCTAGAGATCATTTATATGACCCAGGAAATAGAAAAAAACATTGATTGGACACCCAGTACACTTCTTTATCCTTAGGCCTTTTTATAAGAGGCTCCCGGAGCCTCAACAGAAAAAACATTATGAAAGAGGACATATGTCATCCTTTTGAATAATAGATTACAGGAAAGGCATTGATTTTAGAAACCCAGAGATCATTAGTTGCAACCGGGAAATAGAAAAAAACATTGGTTAGACACCCAGTACACTTATTTATCCTCAGGCCTTTTTAATAAGAGGGTCCCGGAGCCTCAACCGAAACAACAGCATGAAAGAGGACATATGTCATCCTTTTGAATAATAGATTACAGGAAAGGCATTGATTTTAGAATCCCAGAGATCATTTATATGACCCGGGAAATAGAAAAAAACATTGATTAGACACCCAGTACACTTATTTATCCTCAGGCCTTTTTAATAAGAGGGTCCCGGAGCCTCAACCGAAAAACAGCATGAAAGAGGACATATGTCATCTTTTTGATTAATAGATTACAGGAAAGGCATTGATTTTAGAAACCCAGAGATCATTAGTTTCAACCGGGAAATAGAAAAAAACATTGATTAGACACCCAGTACACTTATTTATCCTCAGGCCTTTTTAATAAGAGGGTCCCGGAGCCTCAACCGAAACAACAGCATGAAAGAGGACATATGTCATCCTTTTGAATAATAGATTACAGGAAAGGCATTGATTTTAGAAACCCACAGATCATTATTTGCAACCGGGAAATAGAAAAAAACATTGATTAGACACCCAGTACACTTCTTTATCCTTAGGCCTTTTTATAAGAGGCTCCCGGAGCCTCAACAGAAAAAACATTATGAAAGAGGACATATGTCATCCTTTTGAATAATAGATTACAGGAAAGGCATTGATTTGGTGAGGTCTATACGGCCTGGATGATTCCCCATACAAAATATAATAATAAGACATCTGCTCTTGGTCTGCGACCCATGGTAACTATGTTGTGTTAATTAGTAATGTCCTTCACATTTTAATAGCTGTTACTCATACTCACCCCATCGGTGGAGGTCTATATGGCCTGCATGATTACCCTTACAAAATATAATAACCAAACATATGCTCTGGGACCCATGGTAAGTAGGTTGTGAAAAGTAGTACTGTTCTTTGCAGTTTAACACCTGTTACAACACCAAATGGTGGCAGGTCTATCTGGCCTTCATGATTAGCTGCACCCAAACCCCAAAAAAAGCAGAGTGGTCTTAGACTAACACCCATGGCTAACTCGGTTGTTTCAATTACTACTATTCTTAGCACTTTCATCCCTGTTACGGGTGGTCTACATGGCCATCATGATTAGCCGAACAAAATACTACAATCCAACCTTTGCTCAGTCTTCATAGGCCCTTCATTGGCTGTATTTTGATAGTACAGTTCTTATTATTTTTATAGCTGATACAACACCGAATGGTGGCAGCTCTATATGGCCTGCATGATTAGCCGCACCTAATACAAAAATAAATCCAAGCGGTCTTGGATTAACACCCATGGCTAACTCTGTTGTTTCAAGTAGTACTATTCTTAGCACTTTAATCTCATCATCCCTGTTACTTCCAGGACTCTTGGTGGTGGTCTACATGGCCATCATGATTAGCCTAACCAAATACTACAATCCAACCTTGGCTCAGTCTTCATAAGGCCCTTCATTGGCTGTATTTTGGTAGTACTGTTCTTATTAGTTTAATACCTGATACAACACCGAATGGTGGCAGCTCTATATGGCCTGCATGAATAACCGCACCCAAAGCCAAAAAAAAGCCAAGCGGTCTTGCACTAACACCCATGGCTAACTCTGTTGTTTCAAGTTCTACTATTCTTAGCTCTTTCATCTCATCCCTGTTACTTCCAGGACTCTCAGTGGTGGTGGTCTACATGGCCATCATGATTACCCTCACCAAAATATAACAACAATACGTGCGTGCAGGGAACCATGGTAAGCTTACTTCCTTTCGCAAAATCGAGTATAACAGTTGCAGGCAGAGGTTCTGACCCTGCATTATGGCTGCACCTCTCCCTAAAAGAGGCATGCGTTACAGAGTCTGTGGGCATGTATGCAAAGAGCTGGCCTGCCTATAAAGAGGAGCAAGGCTGTACAGGTTGTTCTCCTTCAGCCGTTTTATACGCTGTCCCACGGCCACGACCCTCAACAACCACAAAAGAATGAAACACCACATATGCCATCCTTTTGAACAACAGAGTACAGGTATGGCATTGATTTTAGTTACACAGCGATATTTATTATGAACCGGGAAATTGAAAACAAAAACATGATTGGACACCAAGTACAGTACAGGTCGTTCTCCTTCGGCCTTTTTAGAATAGTGTTCCGGACCCCCAACAAAAACAACAGCAGGAAAGAGGACATATGGCATCCTTTTGAACAATAGATGACAGGTAAGCCATATATATTTTACAAAGCAATAGATAATTTTTTGCAACTGTGAAATAAAAAAAACATTGATTGGACACCCAGCACACTTTTTTATCCTTAGGCCTTTTTATAAGAGGCTCCCAGAGCCTCAACTGAAACAACAGCATGAAAGAGGACATATGGCATCCTTGTGAACAATTGATTACAGTTAAGGCATTGATTTTAGAATCCTAGAGATCATTTATATGACCCAGGAAATAGAAAAAAACATTGATTGGACACCCAGTACACTTCTTTATCCTTAGGCCTTTTTATAAGAGGCTCCCGGAGCCTCAACAGAAAAAACATTATGAAAGAGGACATATGTCATCCTTTTGAATAATAGATTACAGGAAAGGCATTGATTTTAGAAACCCAGAGATCATTAGTTGCAACCGGGAAATAGAAAAAAACATTGATTAGACACCCAGTACACTTATTTATCCTTAGGCCTTTTTAATAAGAGGGTCCCGGAGCCTCAACCAAAACAACAGCATGAAAGAGGACATATGTCATCCTTTTGAATAATAGATTACAGGAAAGGCATTGATTTTAGAATCCCAGAGATCATTTATATGACCAGGGAAATAGAAAAAAACATTGATTAGACACCCAGTACACTTATTTATCCTCAGGCCTTTTTAATAAGAGGGTCACGGAGCCTCAACCGAAAAACAGCATGAAAGAGGACATATGTCATCCTTTTGAATAATAGATTACAGGAAAGGCATTGATTTTAGAAACCCAGAGATCATTAGTTTCAACCGGGAAATAGAAAAAAACATTGATTAGACACCCAGTACACTTATTTATCCTCAGGCCTTTTTAATAAGAGGGTCCCGGAGCCTCAGCTGAAACAACAGCATGAAAGAGGACATATGTCATCCTTTTGAATAATAGATTACAGGAAAGGCATTGATTTTAGAAACCCACAGATCATTATTTGCAACCGGGAAATAGAAAAAAACATTGATTAGACACCCAGTACACTTCTTTATCCTTAGGCCTTTTTTTAAGAGGCTCCCGGAGCCTCAACAGAAAAAACATTATGAAAGAGGACATATGTCATCCTTTTCAATAATAGATTACAGGAAAGGCATTGATTTTAGAAACCCAGAGATCATTAGTTGCAACCGGAAATAGAAAAAAAACATTGATTAGACACCCAGTACACTTATTTATCCTTAGGCCTTTTTAATAAGAGGGTCCCGGAGCCTCAACCGAAACAACAGCATGAAAGAGGACATATGTCATCCTTTTGAATAATAGATTACAGGAAAGGCATTGATTTTAGAATCCCAGAGATCATTTATATGACCCGGGAAATAGAAAAAAACATTGATTAGACACCCAGTACACTTCTTTATCCTCAGGCCTTTTTAATAAGAGGGTCCCGGAGCCTCAACCGAAACAACAGCATGAAAGAGGACATATGTCATCCTTTTGAATAATAGATTACAGGAAAGGCATTGATTTTAGAAACCCAGAGATCATTAGTTTCAACCGGGAAATAGAAAAAAACATTGATTAGACACCCAGTACACTTATTTATCCTCAGGCCTTTTTAATAAGAGGGTCCCGGAGCCTCAACCGAAACAACAGCATGAAAGAGGACATATGTCATCCTTTTGAATAATAGATTACAGGAAAGGCATTGATTTTAGAAACCCAGAGATCATTAGTTTCAACCGGGAAATAGAAAAAAACATTGATTAGACACCCAGTACACTTATTTATCCTCAGGCCTTTTTAATAAGAGGGTCCCGGAGCCTCAATCGAAACAACAGCATGAAAGAGGACATATGTCATCCTTTTGAATAATAGATTACAGGAAAGGCATTGATTTTAGAAACCCACAGATCATTATTTGCACCCGGGAAATAGAAAAAAACATTGATTAGACATCCAGTACACTTCTTTATCCTTAGGCCTTTTTATAAGAGGCTCCCGGAGCCTCAACAGAAAAAACATTATGAAAGAGGACATATGTCATCCTTTTGAATAATAGATTACAGGAAAGGCATTGATTTTAGAAACCCAGAGATCATTAGTTGCAACCGGGAAATAGAAAAAAACATTGATTAGACACCCAGTACACTTATTTATCCTTAGGCCTTTTTAATAAGAGGGTCCCGGAGCCTCAACCGAAACAACAGCATAAAAGAGGACATATGTCATCCTTTTGAATAATAGATTACAGGAAAGGTATTGATTTTAGAATCCCAGAGATCATTTATATGACCCGGGAAATAGAAAAAAACATTGATTAGACACCCAGTAAACTTATTTATCCTCAGGCCTTTTTAATAAGAGGGTCCCGGAGCCTCAACCGAAACAACAGCATGAAAGAGGACATATGCCATCCTTTTGAATAATAGATTACAGGAAAGGCATTGATTTTAGAAACCCAGAGATCATTAGTTTCAACCGGGAAATAGAAAAAAACATTGATTAGACACCCAGTACACTTATTTATCCTCAGGCCTTTTTAATAAGAGGGTCCCGGAGCCTCAACCGAAACAACAGCATGAAAGAGGACATATGTCATCCTTTTGAATAATAGATTACAGGAAAGGCATTGATTTTAGAAACCCAGAGATCATTAGTTGCAACCGGGAAATAGAAAAAAAACATTGATTAGACACCCAGTACACTTATTTATCCTCAGGCCTTTTTAATAAGAGGGTCCCGGAGCCTCAACCGAAACAACAGCATGAAAGAGGACATATGTCATCCTTTTGAATAATAGATTACAGGAAAGGCATTGATTTTAGAAACCCACAGATCATTATTTGCAACCGTGAAATAGAAAAAAACATTGATTAGACACCCAGTACACTTATTTATCCTTAGGCCTTTTTAATAAGAGGGTCCCGGAGCCTCAACCGAAACAACAGCATGAAAGAGGACATATGTCATCCTTTTGAATAATAGATTACAGGAAAGGCATTGATTTTAGAAACCCACAGATCATTATTTGCAACCGGGAAATAGAAAAAAACATTGATTAGACATCCAGTACACTTCTTTATCCTTAGGCCTTTTTATAAGAGGCTCCCGGAGCCTCAACAGAAAAAACATTATGAAAGAGGACATATGTCATCCTTTTGAATAATAGATTACAGGAAAGGCATTGATTTTAGAAACCCAGAGATCATTAGTTGCAACCGGGAAATAGAAAAAAACATTGATTAGACACCCAGTACACTTATTTATCCTTAGGCCTTTTTAATAAGAGGGTCCCGGAGCCTCAACCGAAACAACAGCATAAAAGAGGACATATGTCATCCTTTTGAATAATAGATTACAGGAAAGGTATTGATTTTAGAATCCCAGAGATCATTTATATGACCCGGGAAATAGAAAAAAACATTGATTAGACACCCAGTACACTTATTTATCCTCAGGCCTTTTTAATAAGAGGGTCCCGGAGCCTCAACCGAAACAACAGCATGAAAGAGGACATATGCCATCCTTTTGAATAATAGATTACAGGAAAGGCATTGATTTTAGAAACCCAGAGATCAGGGAAATCTAAAAAAACATTGAATAGACACCCAGTACACTTCTTTATCCATAGGCCTTTTTAGCAGAGGCTCCAGGACCCTAAACAAAAACAAGAGCAGGGAGCTGGGCATTGGAGTACAATGGAGTGTGACAATAATAATGTGAAGGGGAAGATTGCGGAGTTGTGGCATTTTAATTTTGTTATCGTGGGAAGTACTTGCAATGACCTTGCTCTGGTGAATCCATATCGCAAATGTGTTTTTTAAGGCACTGTTTGTCTATTTTTTGAATATCAGCATTTGGTAAATGAAGCTCAACTTAAGGCTGGTGGGAACCGACCTTTCTTCTGGCTGTTTGCAAATGTTGTGGCTCTGGACAAACATGTGAATAAGGGGCCATCAGCCATATTCTGCACGCAACCCCTTTGATGATTGACGATAAACATGTGTCACCTGCAATCAGAGCTCGTTACTTCTGTATAAATCATCTTCCTGGTATGGACAGGCCACTGTCTCCCACAGCAAGTCCGAAGCTTGAACTACAAGATTGTCTTGAGTATGGTAGGAAACCAAAGTTTATTTAATTCTGTACTATCACCACAAAAGCTGAACTTCTTGAAGCAAGGAAAATGCAAGCAATTTCATGTGCTTATGGATGACAAGGACGTCCTGTTCTGTGGTGCACAGAGATGGAGAGGATTTTGGGCCTCCCTGTACACTACCCAGATGTCTCCAACATCACCAGAAACACAAGACAGCGACTCTTGGGAAGTTCCTGGAGTGTTCCGGTAGCCATCTCTTTGCGCCCCGAAAGGAATACTTTATCAGTGTTTTTGTATACATCCGACAACAGCTTCGGAGACTGTGGTGACGCACATGTTATTTACTGTTGTTCCAGCTGTGGCAATATCAATTGGCATTAAAAAGGTAAGATTTGGGGGGGCAGAGCCTATAGCTGTTGCGGTAGGACGTGTGTTTGAGGAGCTCCAGGTCTTACAAGTTACTTTGGAGTTAGTTTTCAACCTTAATTTAATTTTCTTTTTGGTATTCATAGTCACACTTTCTGGGGATATCCAAGAGGAGCCTGGAGATACCTTACTCATATCGGCTTACCTATGTTCCTCAGCTGACTGCGTTACAGCTAGCCGCGACACTGAGAGGCCTCTCTAGCCTGATAGTGCTGTCAATGCTGCTGCCAATATACCCCCCCCAGGACCCTGGGTTATCAAACCAGTTCTATAGTAACTGGACAACTCGTTAATTACAACTATTGACAAAGAGAAGGAAAAGCACTAGTCACCCCTTATATCAACGGGTACGGAGACCTGTATTTTGCCTTTCCAATATGGCGCTGGACACCAAACTAATCCTGAATGAAAAAAAAGGTAAGATTTGGAGACTAGTGACGCACATTTTATGCACGCTGTGGCAATTGCAATTTGCATTAAAAAGAATCTGCTAACAACCACTACCTAGGACCACACCTGACTCCTGAAGTCATGCTTCAGTTATTAACTCAAGTTAAATAATTTTTTTATTTTTTTTTATTATGCTCAGCAGATTCAAAACATACCATTCTTCTAGTCATATCACGCGACATGTCAAAATGCTGCATGGAAAATGGCAGTGTGCAAAGTCATAATCTTAGTGCATTAAATTTTCTAAAATAAACAAAAATACAGAGAGAAAAAAAAAAAAAGGAAAGAGGACATATGGCATCCTTTTGAACAATAGATTACATTTAAGGCATTGATTTGAGAAACCCAGAGATAATTTGTTGCAACCAGGAAATCTAAAAAAACCTTGATTAGACACCCAGTACACTTATTTATCCTTAGGCCTTATTAGCAGAGGCTCCAGGACCCTCAACAAAAACCAGCAGCAGGAAAGAGGACATATGGCATCCTTTTGAAAAATAGATTTCTGGAAAGGCATTGATTTTAGAAACCCGGGGATAATTTGTTTCAACTGGGAAATCTAAAAAAACATTGATTAGACACCCAGTACACATATTTATCCTTAGGCCTTTTTAGCAGAGGCTCCAGGACCCTCAACAGAAACAACAGCATGAAAGAGGACATATGCCATCCTTGTGAACAATTGATTACAGTTAAGGCATTGATTTTAGAATCCCAGAGATCATTTATATGAACTGGGAAATAGAAAAAAACATTGATTGGACACCCAGTACACTTCTTTATCCTTAGGCCTTTTTATCAGAGGCTCCCGGAGCCTCAACAGAAACAACAGCATGAAAGAGGACATATGGCATCCTTGTGAATAATAGATTACAGGAAAGGCATTGATTTTAGAAACCCGGGGATAATTTGTTGCAACCGTGAAATCTAAAAAAAACATAGATTAGACACCCAGTACACTTCTTTATCCTTAGGCCTTTTTAGCAGAGGCTCCAGGACCCTCAACAAAACCAGCAGCAGGAAAGAGGACATATGGCATACTTTTGAAAATTAGATTACAGGAAAGGCATTGATTTTAGAAACACAGAGAGCATTAGTTGCAACCGTGTAATCTAAAAAAACATAGATTAGACACCCAGTACACTTCTTTATCCTTAGGCCTTTTTATAAGAGGCTCCTGGAGCCTCAACAGAAACAACAGCATGAAAGAGTACATATGGCATCCTTGTGAATAATAGATTACAGGAAAGGCATTGATTTTAGAAACCCGGGGATAATTTGTTGCAACCGTGAAATCTAAAAAAACATAGATTAGACACCCAGTACACTTCTTTATCCTTAGGCCTTTTTATAAGAGGCTCCCAGAGCCTCAACAGAAACAACAGCATGAAAGAGGACATATGGCATCCTTGTGAATAATCGATTACAAGAAAGGAATTGATTTTAGAAACCCGGGGATAATTTGTTGCAACCGTGAAATCTAAAAAAACATTGATTAGACACCCAGTACACTTATTTATCCTTAGGCCTTTTTAGCAGAGGCTCCAGGACCCTCAACAAAACCAGAAGCAGGAAAGAGGACATATGGCATCCTTTTGAAAATTAGATTACAGGAAAGGCATTGATTTTAGAAACCCGGAGATAATTTGTTGCAACCGGGAATTTGAATCAAACAAATGATTCGATGGACACCCAGTACACTTCTTTCTCCTTCTGCCTTTTTATAAGAGGGTCCAGGACCCTCAAAAAAACACCAGCAGGAAAGAGGACGTATGGCATCCTTTTGAACAATAGAGTACAGGTACAGCATTGATTTTACAAACCCAGAGATAATTTTGGTCAAATGTGAAATAGAAAAAAAAATTGAGTGGACACCCAGTACACCTCTTTCTCCTTAGGCCTTTTTATAAGAGGGTCCAGGACCCTCAAACAAAATACCAGCAGGAAAGAGAACATATGGCATCCTTTTGAACAATAGAGTACTGGTACGGCATTGATTTTAGAAACCCACAGATAATTGTTTGGAAAAGTGAAATAGCCCCAAAAACCATGCTTGGACTCCCACTCCAGGTCGTTCTCCTTCAGCTTTTTTATAAGAGGGTCCAGCACCCTCAACAGAAACAACTGCAGGAAACACCACCACATATGCCATCCTTTTGCACAAGCGAGTACAGGTATGGCATCCATTTTAGAAACCCAGAGATAATTGAGAGGAACCAGGAACATTTTTCTAAAAATTTGATGAGGCACCCATTACAGGTCGTTCTCCTTCAGCCTTTTTATTCCATGGGCCACGACCCGCAACAGGCACAACAGCATGAAATACCACATATGCCACCCTTTTGCACAATAGAGTACAGGTATGGCATAGATGGAACACAGAGATAATTTAGAGCAACCAAGAGACGGATAAAGATGCTTGGTCGGTCCTCCTCCTTCAAATTTTTGGCATTTTGCGTTCAATTTAATGGTCCACCAGATATGAGTGGTGTGCTAAGTTGTACAATTCGTAACAGTTTAATCACTAGTGTTATGTGCCTTATTTTTTTTATTTGAGTTTTGTACCCACAGAGCTGCAGCAGAGGCCAGAAAAATTAGGAATGTACAAATGACAAGCGCCTCACTGGCAGGTTGTTTCGACGCTGGATATTGGACAAGTGCGCCATGGCCGTGTAGGAACGCCTGAAATGGCCACACACCTTCCTGGCCTGCTTCAGGACGTCCTGTAAGCCTGGGTACTTATGGATAAATCATTGTACAATTAGATTACACACATGTGCCATGCACGGCACATGTGTCAACTTGCCCAATTTCAATGCCGCCACCAAATTACTTCCATTGTCAGAAACAACCTTGCCAATCTCCAGTTGGTGCGGAGTCAGCCACTGATCCACCTGTGCGTTCAGGGCAGTCAGGAGTGCTGGTGCGGTGTGACTCTCCGCTTTCAGGCAAGTCAACCCCAAGACGGCGTGACACTGCCGTACCCGGGATGTAGCATAGTACCTGGGGAGCTGGGGGGGGTGCCATAGATGTGGAGCAAGACGCAGAAGTTGAAGAGGACTCAGCCGAGGAAGAGGCTATGGAAGAGGATGGAGTAGGAGGAGTAGAGGAGGTAGCAGCAGGCCTGCCTGCAAGTCGTGGCGGTGTCACCAACTCTTCTGCAGAGCCACGCATTCCATGCTTGTCAGAAGTCAGCAGGTTTACCCAATGCGCAGTGTAGGTGATATACCTGCCCTGACCATGCTTTGCAGACCAGCTATCCGTGGTCATATGGACCCTTGCCCCAACGCTGTGTGCCAGACATGCCATAACTTCCTTTCTCACAACAGAGTACAGGTTTGGGATTGCCTTTTGGGAAAATAAATTTCTGCCAGGTACCTTCCACTGCGGTGTCCCAATAGATACAAATTTTTTGAAAGCATCAGACTCCACCAGCTTGTATGGTAAAAGCTGGCGGGCTAAGAGTTCAGACAAGCCAGCTGTCAGACGCCGGGCAAGGGGGTGACTTTGAGAAATTGGCTTCTTACGCTCAAACATGTCCTTGACAGACACCTGACTGTGGGCAGATGACCAGGAACTGCTACGTAAGAGAGACTGAGTGGAGGATGGTTGAGAGGGGGCAAGGAGGACAGCACTGGTTGACATGGCTGAAGATGCTGGAGAAGGAGGAGGAGGGCGGCTTTCACTTTGTGTGCTGCTTCTACTCATGTGTTCTTCCCATCGGTGTTTGTGATGGGAGACCATGTGCCTTCGCAAAGCAGTTGTACCTAGGTGGGTGTTGGACTTCCCACGACTCAGTTTCTTTTGGCACAGGTTGCAAATGGCATCGCTGTTGTCAGAGGCAGACACACAAAAAAAATGCCACACTGCTGAGCTATGCGATGACGGCATTCTGGTGGTGGCAACAGCATGCGTTGATGGGCATCGGCGTGCTGTCTGGCTGACCCCTGGTGACGATGCATGCTGTCTGACTGTGCCACTAGCTCCTTGAGACGACCTCCCTATGCTTCCAAATCATCTCCTCCTCCTCCTCTCTGTCTCCCCATCTGAACTTTCCCCCTCTTCTTCTTCTCTTCTAGCAGGCACCCACGTGACATCCACCGACACATCATCATCAACTGCTTCACTTGTATCTGAAACATCAAGAAAGGAAGCAGCAGCGGGTACAACATCATCATCATCATCACACCGTACCTCCATGTCGGTAATGCTGCCTGACTGAGACTGATCACTATTATCTACATCCTCTGTCAATGATGGTTGCGCATCACTCATTTCTTCCAAATGATGTGTCAATAACTCCTGTGACAGATCAAGTGAAGCGGCTGTGGTGCTTGTGTTGGTGGTGGCGACAGGCGGGGGAGTGGCACTGGTCACTTGAGACCTGCCCAAAGCACAGCTGGACGTAGATGGTGCGTCAAGGTTAGGAGGACTAGCAGCGGAAGCTGAAGAAGATTGGGTGTCCTGTGTTAGCCATTCAACTAGGTCCTCCTCAGAAGTTTTTGCGTCCCCCCTGGCACACGGCGTCTGAACAATGTGCATATTTGTAGGGTCTAAAGGAATCACAGCACCACGACCACGACCACGGAACCTGCGGGGTGGCCTGCCTCTGCCTGTCATTTTTTTTAAAATGGACACTAACAATACTATTACACCAATTGAGTGGTGGCACTGTGAAAGTGGGCACAGTATACGCTGTGAGACTGACAACAACAAAAAAAGACAGATGTTTTAAAAATCACAAATTGTTAATTTTTTTTAAATATTACAAGTACTGTGACAACAAATATGATTGTTTGGCACTAGTTGGCAAATGGGCCTGTCTGGCACACACGCTGGGAGAAAGGAAACTGCAATTCAATGGCACTAGGAGACTGAAGAATCACAGTCAAAACAGTTATGATTAACAAAAATTCCAATCCTGTTACAATAAATATGATTGGTGGCACTAATTGGCTAGTTGGGACTGGCACACAGGCAGGCAGGCAGGAGGAAAATGCAATTCAAGGGCACTAGTAGACTGCAGATTGACAGTCAAAACAGTGATGATTGACAAATTTTGCAATACTGTTAAAAGAAATATGATTGCTGGCACTAATTGGATAGTTGGGCCTGGCACACAGGCTGGCAGGCAGTAGAAAAGTGCAATTCAATGGCACGAGCAAACTGAGGATTAAGATCAACAATCAATTTTTTTTTAATTTTAATTAGTAACTATACTGTGACAACAATTATGATTGGTGTAAATAGTTGGCAAGACGGTCTGGCACAAAAGGCTGGCAGGCAGGAGGTTAATGCAATTCAAGGACACTAGGAGACTGAATACTGACAGTCAAAACAGTGATGATTGACAATTTTTGCAATACTGTTAAAAGAAATATGATTGCTGGCAATAATTGGCTAGGTGGGCCTGGCACACAGCAGGCTGCAAGGCAGGAGGAAAGTGCAATTCAATGGCACCAGCAAACTGAGGATTCACAGCAACTATTACCAAAAATTTAAATTTTTAATTATTAAGAATACTGTGAGAACAAATATGATTGGTGTAAATATTTTTCAAGTAGGCCTGGCACACAGGCTTGGAAGGCAGTAGAAAAGTGCAATTCTAGGGCACGAGAAAACTGAGGATTAAGATCATCAACAATCAAGAATTTTTTAAATTTAATTAGTAACTATACTGTGACAAAAAATTATGATTGGTGTAAATAGTTGGCAAGACGGCCTGGCACAAAAGACTGGCAGGCAGGAGGTAGATGCAATTCAAGGACACTAGGAGACTGATTACTGACAGTCAAAACAGTGATCATTGGCAATTTTTGCAATACTGTTAAAAGAAATATGATTGCTGGCAATAATTGGCTAGGTGGGCCGGGCACACAGCAGGCTGCAAGGCAGGAGGAAAGTGCAATTCACTGGCACCAGCAAACTGAGGATTCACAACAACTATTAACACAAATTTTAATTTTTAATTACTAAGAATACTGTGACAACAAATATGATTGGTGTAAATATTTTTCAAGTAGGCCTGGCACACAGGCTTGGAAGGCAGTAGAAAAGTGCAATTCTAGGGTACGAGCAAACTGAGGATTAAGATCATCAACAATCAAGAATTTTTTAATTTTAATTAGTAACTATACTGTGACAAAAAATTATGATTGGTGTAAATAGTTGGCAAGACGGCCTGGCACAAAAGGCTGGCAGGCAGGAGGTAGATGCAATTCAAGGACACTAGGAGACTGATTACTGACAGTCAAAACAGTGATGATTGACAATTTTTGCAATGCTGTTAAAAGAAATATGATTGCTGGCAATAATTGGCTAGGTGGGCCTGGCTCACAGCAGGCTGCAAGGCAGGAGGAAAGTGCAATTCAATGGCACCAGCAAACTGAGGATTCACAACAACTATTACCAAAAATTTTAATTTTTAATTATTAAGAATACTGTCACAACAAATATGATTGGTGTAAATATTTTGAAAGTAGGCCTGGCACACAGGCTTGGAAGGCAGTAGAAAAGTTCAATTCTAGGGCACGAGCAAACTGAGGATTAAGATCATCAACAATCAAGAATTTTTTAATTTTAATTAGTAACTATACTGTGACAAAAAAACATAATTTATGTAAGAACGTACCTGATAAATTCATTTCTTTCATATTAGCTAGAGTCCATGAGCTATTGACGTATGGGATATACATTCCTACCAGGAGGGGCAAAGTTTCCCAAACCTCAAAATGCCTATAAATACACCCCTCACCACACCCACAAATCAGTTTAACGAATAGCCAAGAAGTGGGGTGATAAGAAAAAAGTGCGAAGCATAAATATAAGGAATTGGAATAATTGTGCTTTATACAAAAAAAAAAAAAAATCATAACCACCACAAAAAAGGGTGGGCCTCATAGACTCTTGCTAATATGAAAGAAATGAATTTATCAGGTAAGTTCTTACATAAATTATGTTTTCTTTCATGTAATTAGCAAGAGTCCATGAGCTAGTGACGTATGGGATAATGACTACCCAAGATGTGGATCTTCCACGCAAGAGTCACTAGAGAGGGAGGGATAAAATAAAGACAGCCAATTCCACTGAAAATAATCCACACCCAAACAAAGTTTAAAACTTATAATGAAAAAAAACTGAAATTATAAGCAGAAGAATCAAACTGAAACAGCTGCCTGAAGTACTTTTCTACCAAAAACTGCTTCAGAAGAAGAAAACACATCAAAATGGTAGAATTTAGTAAAAGTATGCAAAGAAGACCAAGTTGCTGCTTTGCAAATCTGATCCAAAGATTGTGAACGGAATTGATCCAAATTTCTTAGAAAAAACGTAATCTGCCCCCTACCAGCTGAGCTGGAATGAGGGCCGCACCTTCATGTGGACTTAGGAGCTGGCTTTGACTTTCTAAAAGGCTTGGATTTATTCCAGACTGGAGATGGTTTCCAAACTGATACCGCTCCTGAGGATGAAGGATCAGGTTTTTGTTCCTTGTTGTGACAAAAGGAACGAAAACGATTATTACCCTGGAAAGAAAGGGAATGCAGAGTAGACTTAGAAGACATAACAGCATTCCAAGTCTTAAGCCATAAAGCTCTTCTAGCTAAAATAGCTAGAGACATATACCTGACATCAACTCTAATGAAATCAAAGATGGCAATACAAATAAAATTATTAGCATGTTGAAGAATAAAAATGCTATGAGAATTATGATCTGTTACTTGTTGCGCTAAAGCTTCTAACCAAAAGATGAAGCTGCAGCAACATCCGCTAAAGATATAGCAGGTCTAAGAAGATTACCTGAACACAAGTAAGCTTTTCTTAGAAAGGATTCAATTTTCCTATCCTTAAGGAAGTACCATCTGCCGTAGGAATAGTAGTACGCTTAACAAGAGTAGAGACAGCCACATCAACTTTAGGGATTTTGTCCCAAAACTCTAATCTGTCAGATGGCACAGGATATAATTGCTTAAAACGTTTAGAAGGAGTAAATGAATTACCCAAATTATTCCATTCCCTGGAAATTACTTCAGAAATAGCACTAGGGACAGGAAAAACTTCTGGAATAACTACAGGAGATTTAAAAACCTTATCTAAACGTTTAGATTTAGTATCAAGAGGACCAGAATCCTCAATTTCTAATGCAATTAGGACTTCTTTAAGTAAAGAACGAATACATTTCATTTTAAATAAATATGAAGATTTATCAGCATCAACCTCTGAGACAGAATCCACGCACACGCTGAATGCCGAAGAGAGCAATTTGGATCATTGCCAATTCGCACGGATTGCCGTCTGTCTTCTTACTCTGCCATTCCACAGGGACACCAGCGCAGATGCGGATGCGTTTGTATATGCTGAAGATAGGTTCCGGCTAGCACGCACTTTGGAGTTCCCCAGGTGGCTTTTGGAGTTTCTTATACTAACGGACGGCTCACCCCCGGGTGGGTGAAGAGAATCAGTCTATCAGCTGACCGGTGAGTGGGGGGCAGTTGGATTGAAGTCCCGGGACCAACCTTAATCTGCACATTTATTTGCATATCTATTTGCATTTCTATGAGATATTTCTACTCTTCATGTGAACTATAATCTTTCTAGCATAGACACATATCCGCGAGTGTACAAACCCTCCCTCCCTACTACAGAATCCTCTGAACCAGAAGAACCATTATCAGAATCAGAATGATGATGTTCATTTAAAAATTCATCTGAAAAACGAGAAGTTTTAAAAGACTTTTTACGTTTACTAGAAGGAGGAATAACAGACATAGCCTTCTTAATGGATTTAGAAACAAAATCTCTTATGTTATCAGGAACACTCTGAGTATTAGATGTTGACAGAAAAGCAACAGGTAATGTAACAGTACTAAAGGAAATATTATCTGCATTAACAGTTTGTCATGACAAAACAGTACAAACAACAGCTGGAGGAACAGATACCATAAGTTTACAGTAGATACACTTAGCTTTGGTAGCTCCAGCCCCAGGCAGCGATTTTCCAGAAGTATCTTCTGACTCAGTTTCAACGTGGGACATCTTGCAATATGTAATAGAAAAAACAACATATAAAGCAAAATTGATCAAATTCCTTAAATGACAGTTTCAGGAATGGGAAAAAAATGCCAGTGAACAAGCTTCTAGCAACCAGAAGCAATAAAAAATGAGACTTAAATAATGTGGAGACAATAGTGACGCCCATATTTTTTTTAGAGCCAAAAATGACGCCCACATTATTTGGCGCCTAAATGCTTTTGGCGCCAAAAATGACGCCACATCCGGAACACCGACACTTTTGGCGCAAAAGAATGTCAAAAATGACTCAACTTCCGGCGACACGTATGACGCCGGAAACAGAAAAAAAAATTTTTTTTGCGCCAAAAAGTCCACGCCAAGAATGACGCAATAAAATGAAGCATTTTCAGCCCCCGCGAGCCTAACAGCCCACAGGGAAAAAGTCAAATTTTTAAGGTAAGAAAAAAATTGATTTATTCATATGCATTATCCCAAATATGAAACTGACTGTCTGAAATAAGGAATGTTGAACATCCTGAGTCAAGGCAAATAAATGTTTGAATACATATATTTAGAACTTTATAAAAAAGTGCCCAACCATAGCTTAGAGTGTCACAGAAAATAAGATTTACTTACCCCAGGACACTCATCTACATGTTGTAGAAAGCCAAACCAGTACTGAAACGAAAATCAGCAGAGGTAATGGTATATAAATAAGAGTATATCGTCGATCTGAAAAGGGAGGTAAGAGATTAAATAGACCCCGTAGAAGGAGATCATTGAATTCAAATAGGCCATACTCTCTTCACATCCCTCTGACATTCACTGCACGCTGAGAGGAAAACCGGGCTCCAACCTGCTGCGGATCGCATATCAACGTAGAATCTAGCACAAACTTACTTCACCACCTCCATAGGAGGCAAAGTTTGTAAAACTGATATGTGGGTGTGGTGAGGGGTGTATTTATAGGCATTTTGAGGTTTGGGAAACTTTGCCCCTACTGGTAGGAATGTATATCCCATACGTCACTAGCTCATGGACTCTTGCTAATTACATGAAAGAAATAATGATTGGTGTAAATAGTTGGGAAGACGGCCTGGCACAAAAGGCTGGCAGGCAGGAGGTAGATGCAATTCAAGGACACTAGGAGACTGATTACTGACAGTCAAAACAGTGATGATTGACAATTTTTGCAATACTGTTAAAAGAAATATGATTGCTGGCAATAATTGGCTAGGTGGGCCTGGCTCACAGCAGGCTGCAAGGCAGGAGGAAAGTGCAATTCAATGGCACCAGCAAACTGAGGATTCACAACTATTACCAAAAATTTAAATTTTTAATTATTAAGAATACTGTCACAACAAATACGATTGGTGTAAATATTTTTCAAGTAGGCCTGGCACACAGGCTTGGAAGGCAGTAGAAAAGTGCAATTCTAGGGCACGAGCAAACTGAGGATTAAGATCATCAACAATCAAGAATTTTTTAATTTTAATTAGTAACTATACTGTGACAAAAAATTATGATTGGTGTAAATAGTTGGCAAGACGGCCTGGCACAAAAGGCTGGCAGGCAGGAGGTAGATGCAATTCAAGGACACTAGGAGACTGATTACTGACAGTCAAAACAGTGATGCTTGACCATTTTTGCAATACTGTAAAAAGAATTATGATTGCTGGCAATAATTGGCTAGGTGGGCCTGGTACACAGCAGGCTGCAAGGCAGGAGGAAAGTGCAATTCAATGGCACCAGCAAACTGAGAATTCACAACAACTATTACCAAAAATTTAAATTTTTAATTATTAAGAATACTGTCACAACAAATATGATTGGTGTAAATATTTTTCAAGTAGGCCTGGCACACAGGCTTGGAAGGCAGTAGAAAAGTGCAATTCTAGGGCACGAGCAAACTGAGGATTAAGATCATCAACAATCAAGAATTTTTTAATTTTAATTAGTAACTATACTGTGACAAAAAATTATGATTGGTGTAAATAGTTGGCAAGACGGCCTGGCACAAAAGACTGGCAGGCAGGAGGTAGATGCAATTCAAGGATACTAGGAGACTGATTACTGACAGTCAAAACAGTGATGATTGACAATTTTTGCAATACTGTTAAAAGAAATATGATTGCTGGCAATAATTGGCTAGGTGGGCCTGGCTCACAGCAGGCTGCAAGGCAGGAGGAAAGTGCAATTCAATGGCACCAGCAAACTGAGGATTCACAACAACTATTACCAAAAATTTAAATTTTAAATTATTAAGAATACTGTCACAACAAATATGATTGGTGTAAATATTTTTCAAGTAGGCCTGGCACACAGGCTTGGAAGGCAGTAGAAAAGTGCAATTCTAGGGCACGAGCAAACTGAGGATTAAGATCATCAACAATCAAGATTTTTTTAATTTTAATTAGTAACTATACTGTGACAAAAAATTATGATTGGTGTAAATAGTTGGCAAGACGGCCTGGCACAAAAGGCTGGCAGGCAGGAGGTAGATGCAATTCAAGGACACTAGGAGACTGATTACTGACAGTCAAAACAGTGATGATTGACAATTTTTGCAATACTGTTAAAAGAAATATGATTGCTGGCAATAATTGGCTAGGTGGGCCTGGCTCACAGCAGGCTGCAAGGCAGGAGGAAAGTGCAATTCAATGGCACCAGCAAACTGAGGATTCACAACAACAATTACCAAAAAATTTAATTTTTAATTATTAAGAATACTGTCACAACAAATATGATTGGTGTAAATATTTTGAAAGTAGGCCTGGCACACAGGCTTGGAAGGCAGTAGAAAAGTGCAATTCTAGGGCACGAGCAAACTGAGGATTAAGATCAACAATCAAATTTTTTTTAATTTTAATTAGTAACTATACTGTCTGTGATAACAATTATGATTGGTGTAAATAGTTGGCTAGACGGCCTGGCACAAAAGGCTGGCAGTGGCATGCAGGAGGTAAATGCAATTCAATGGCACTTTTTTTTTTTTTTTTAAATTTAAAATAATGTTATAAACGGATATTAACACTGGTGGCTGGCACAGAGCAATGAACCAGAGTATATGCTGTGTGACACAGGCCTGATAGAAAATGAAAAAAAATGACACTAGCAAAATAATTAAATTTTTTGGTTAGTTAAATTTAAACTAATGTTGTTAGGGAGATATCAGTGGTGGCAGTAATCACAGCATATGCTGTGAGCCTTAAACACACAGCCTGAAAGCCAGGCAAATGCTAATAAAAAAAAACCGGCACGAAATATAGCCCTAAAAAGGGCTTTTTGGGGTGCTGTGCTTGCAGCAGAGATGAGTGGAGTCCTTCTGGACTGTAAATACACTAGCCTAGCTATGTTTTTCCTATTTATGTCAGGAGCAAAAACACAACACGTCCTCTCATTAAGAAAGCAAGGTCGTTATGAGTCTAAAATGGCGGATTCCGAGTAGCTGGGAGGGTCTGTGAGGGAGTGTCTGATGTTGATTGGCTCTAATGTGTCAGGGCGGCTGTGGACATAAAGGGTCAAAGTTTCCTCAATGATGACACATAGGGGCGGATCGAACATCGCCATGTGTTCGCCCACAAACGCGAACGCGAACAAGCTATGTTCGCTGTGAACCGTTCGCGGGCGAACAGTTCGGGACATCACTACATATATAGCATGTTCACACTGTAGACTATTCAACAAATGGCCAGACACTGAGGAGAAACGTATCTAAATATAACCTGGTTCATTTATTTTTATCAACAAATATTTAAGTTTTTGATCCAGCAAAACATCAATTAATATTGCCTGATTATTTGCTCGTAGCGGTTAAACAAAATACTTTCACTCACGAGGTGGTTGTGTTTAGGTATTTCAACGTAGACTGGCATGTGTATTTAAGTACAATATACTTGACGCTCTAACATTTTATATAGCCTGACTTTCAGTCTGCTGATATATTGCTATCTATATATATCAGAGCATTTTATTTAGTATGACATCATTATAAACAGGTTGAAAAATGTGTAATTAATTGTTGATATTCTGAACACAAGCCACATGTGGGCTTTTAGAGCGTCCTTACGCTGATAGCACAAATACATTTCACAAACGCATACTGGTGAGTATGTCATTAGTACTTTATGACATAGCGCTACTTTGAGACTGAAGTCAGTCTTAATTTCACACTAGAACGCTCTTATAGATACCTGATGTGGAACAACTTGACTTTATAATTGATAAGGCACGTTTGTGTTATTTGGTTCTAGTGTCCCAGCACCTCATATTTTCTTTTATATCCTACTGATTAACCTATTCACGTAGGTATTCATAAAGAGTACGTGTATGGTGATTCATTCACAATTTTGTAGTATTAAATCCCTTCAACTTGTGAGTGGTAGATTATTTCTCAATTTGTCATCACACAGTGGTATTGAAGACTATACTTACCATAAGGCCATATTGACTGTCTATTCATACCACTTTGAACTACTATCACAATGCCTATGTCCTGAGTTTTTAATTGTGTGTGACCCTATTTTATTTCTTTGCACTTTAATAAAAGTTACGTTTTAAGGAATACACAAATATTGAAGTAAAGGAGCGCTAATTTGCTCAGGAGTCAGGGAAGACAATACATTTAAGAAACTTATTAAAAGTAAATAGAATAGTGTTTATTTAAACTAAAATATTTCCACAATTTAAAATTGGGATGTCTCCCTTGATTTACAATAATATACCAATCTCGTAATGTGATACTTGTGGTATTGTATCAATATTGAGCATATATCAAAAAGCAATAAAAGTTTAAAATATTCGCAACAACAATTGCTGAGAAACATGTGTCCACCTTAACAATATAATGACTGCATTGTGAATAAAAGTTCATTAAACAAACTTGATTCAACCCAAAGTTCATTCACTTTATCAGATTCTTCAGAGCTGGGTAGCGAATAAAAAGTCTTTGTAACAAGTATTGCAAAGTGCCACAGGTTAGATTTTCAAACCCTGAGTCTATGTATTGGGCGTTTAAGTTGGTCTGACCAATAAGATAGTGTACACTCCCGTGTGTCTGATGGAAATAGGAAACTGAGCTTACCGGGGTCTTTGGACACTACAAGTGTCAGGCACAGGCTTACTGTGTTACTTCTCCGGTGCCGTGTTAAACTTGTATCGTCTCCTGTGAACCAAGCGTGGCTGCGTGGATGTTACCTTATACTTCACTGAATACTGGTTCTGGATCAGCTGTACTGCTGCACGCTCCGGCGTGTTAAAAGGAAATTGATCACAACAAATGGCCACTTGTGTTCCCTGTACTTAATAACTTCAAGGTCTTGCAGGGAAATAAAACTTGTGTGAATGCTGTATCCAGTGCTGCAAATTAGTTCCTGGTGGTCTGTAATAAAACATCAACACGTTTTGCCCTAGTAGGGGCTTTATCTAGATACGTCTTGATAAAGCCCCTACTAGGGAGAAACGTGTTGATGTTTGATTACAGACCACCAGGAACTAATTTTGGGTGGGTTTTATTTTTAGAGTAGGGTCTGGGCAGGTAAAAGAGCTAAATGTCCTTTTAAGGACAATGCCCATACAAATGACCTTTTCAGGGCAATGAGGAGCTTAGGTTTTTTTAGATAGAGTTTTTATTTGGGGGGGGTTGGTTGGTTGGGTGGTGGGTTTTACTGCTGGGGGGTGTTTGTATTTTTACAGGTAGAAGAGCTGATTTCTTTGTGGCACTGCCCCACAAAAGGCCCTTTTAGGGGCCATTGGTAATTTATTGTAGGCTAGCGTTTTTTTTATTTTGGGGGGGGGCTTTTTAATTTGATAGGGCTATTAGATTAGGTGTAATTTGTTTTTATTTTTGATACTGTGGTTTTTTTTTCTAGTAATTTAGTGTTTTTTATTTTTTGTAACTTAGCATTTTTTTTTTTGTAATTTAGTAATTTTTAATAGTAGATTTAAATAATTTGAGTAGGGTTAGGTTTTTTTTAATATGTAATATAAGTAATTTAATTGCTAGTTTAATGTAATTGTAGTATAATAGTTAGGGTAGGTAAATAGTTTAAAAATAGTTTATTTTAATTCTACAGGTAAGTTTTAATTTATTTTAAGATAGGGATGTGGTAATTTTAATGTAAAGTTAGCGGGTTGTTAGGTTTAGGGGTTAAAAGCTTAATTTAGTTTATGGCGATGTGGGGGGCTGGCGGTTTAGGGGTTAACAGGTTTAGTTAATGGTAGTGATGTGGGAGGCCAGAGGTTTAGGGGTTAATACATTTATATTGTGGCGGCGGTGTTGGGGAGCGGCGGAATAGGGGTGAATAATTTTATGTAGGTTGCGGCGATGTCGGGGTGACAGATTAGGGGTGTTTAGACTCGGGGCTTATGTTAGGGTGTTGGTGTAAACGTTACTGGTTTTCTACCATAGAAATCAATGGGATATCTGGCAGCATTGAACATAAGCTTTCGCTGCTTTCAGACTCCCATTGATACCTATGGCATCCGCGGCCTCCAGGGTGGCGGATTGAAAACCAGGTACGCTGGGCCGGAATAGCCGCGAGTGTACCGGTTAACTATTTGTTAACTTTTAAAAAGTGACAAATAGTGCCGAATGTGTATTCGGAACATCTGTAATGATGTAAGCATCGATCTGTGTCAGATTGAGACCGGCGGATCGTATGTTACGTCACAGATTTCAACTTTTTCCGGTCTGTAGGGTTTGATAACTAGGTTGAATCAAGCTCTCCACTATTACGCTGCGGAATTCTAGCATATTTGCGGTTGACAACTTGATAAATATCCCCCCTTTGGGCCCAATTTGTACATTTCAATTTAGGGTGTACTCACTTTTGTTGCCAACGGTTTAGACATTAATGGCTGTGTGTTGAGTTATTTTGAGGGGACAGCAAATTTGCACTGTTATACAGGCTGTACACTCGCTACTTTATATTGTAGCAAAGTGTCATTTCTTCAGTGTTGTCACGTGAAAAGATATAATAAAATATTCACAAAAATGTGAGGGATGTACTGACTTTTGTGAGATACTGTATATATATATATATATATATATATAAATATTGTTAGTTTTAATAACAAAATAATCAATTCAGATACTCTATGAACTGACATAGAAATACAGGGGGTATATATACATTTCCAGTTTTTAGCTATTAGGGATTATATACTGTTGACCATAATTTTGAATAATTTGGAATTTTTTCAAATCTGGCTTATATTTAATGGTGGCCAGTTTATGAAAGGGAAATTAAACAGTGCTTTTTTAGTTTTTTTAGTTTTTTAAATCAAAGTAAACGAAATAGATTGTGCTAAAAAAAAGGCGAACATTTTACTTGTTTTTTTTGCAAAATGAGCAAAACATAAAACACACTGACTTCAGAACTTCGGATATCATGACCGTGTTAACTTCTACTCATAGGGGCCGATTTAAAAAAGTCTGGCGGACATGATATGCTGCAGCGGATCATGTCCGCCAGACATCGCTGAATGCAGACAGCATACGCTGTCGGCATTCAGCATTGCACAAGCAGTTCTAGTGAACTGCTTGTGCAATGCTGCCCCCTTGCAGATTCATAGCCAATCAGCCGCTAGAAGGAGGTGTCAATCAAGACCGTTGCTTCTTAACTCCTGTTTGGAAACATGGCGAGTTGGCCCCATTCGGAGCATAGTAAATCGACCCCATAGACTTCAACGGAGTGAGCTAAAGAAAAAGAGCTTAATATTTATCGCTTGCGCACTACCTGACACTGCATCAGACCTACATCGCTAAACCAAAGGTAGTTAAAAATATTTTACATTCCAATGTTCTTCACATAGAATATTTTTTTTTTAATTTTTATATAATTTTTTTTAAAATAAATAATATATTTATATATATATATATATATATATATATATATATAAACAGAGCAAAGTGTACTCCAAAGGTCTTCAATAATCAAAGGTCACTTTAATTGTGAACGTTTTCAAGACCAAACAGACTCATCCTCAGACAAACAATGTACGCTGTTTGTCTGAGGATGAGTCTGTTTGGACTCGAAAACGTTCACAATTAAAGTGACCTTTGATTATTGAAGACCTTTGGAGTGCGCTTCCCTCTGTTTCTATACTCATCTGTTTGGCTGCACCCCAAGCTGTTGTGCTAAAATTCTGGAGTGCACTTTGTCTGGGATATATATATATATATATATATATATATATATATATATATATATATATATATATACAGTATATATATATATATTTATATATATACTTGAATATATAGTTATAGCTATAACAAGAAGAACATTTTCTTGCAGTAAAAACACAGTTAAACACATAAATACACACAAACATTTATATATATATATATATATATATATATATAATATATATATATATATATATATATATGTAGACAAATATATATACACCCACACACATATTTAGACGTATATATATATATATATATATATATATATATATACAGTTTATATATACATACATACCTTGACATATACAATATACCTTTTAATCCTTATAAAAAAATATATAAATTAGTGTAATCAATTTATTTTAATGTATTTATGTTGTGCTTGGTGAAACTTTTTTTTTTTTTTTTTTAACAAGCTTTATTTGTAGCAAGACAAGTTGTACAATATATTTTGTAACAGTAAATTACACACATGGATAAACATTACATTGAGCATTATATCATATTTCAAATTATATGTCATTGCAATAGGATCAATGTTAAGTCTCTAACCAAGACAGTGGATCATTGTAAGATGTGCTGTGTGGTCTCAACCTTCGTAGCAATCAGAATAGTAGTTGATCAAGTCCATGAGCTTGCTGTGGCGAGCAGAGGTGCTCGAGATATACACGTCAAATATATACAAGCTTTAAATGATCATACAGTTTATAATTTATACATCAGGCAGATTTATTATCAATAGAGAAGCTCAGCTTTTCATTAACACATGGCTGAGCGTATCATGGTGCCTGACGCATAAACACAAAAGTGCATAGGAAATGAGAGAGAAAATGGAAAGTGGAGAAGGGAGGTACTAAGGGAGTGTTAGGGGTAAAAGGGAAGAAAAAAAAAAGAAAAAATATAGGGGTGGTGAGGTATAGGGTGGGAAGGACCGGAGGGGAGGGGGCAGTGGTGGAGGGGAGACTGTAGTAGACGCAGTGCGAGGGGGGAGATATGTTGGATGACCTGTGGAGAACCTGTTGGGACCATATATTTTAAACTATAGTCCCCTACCCTCCAATGTCAGGACCATCTCATGTGTGGCAATCTTCCCAGTCTTAAGGAAGTGATATCTCTCTAGTCCAAGTGATTCCCCCACTCTGAGCCTCCAATCCCGGAGGGTTGGGGTCCGTGAGCTTTTCCAGTGGGCGGGGATAAGCGCCTTCGCACTGTTCAACATTAGCATAAAAAGGAAGTATTTATCCTCCCCAACTATCTTGGGGAACCCGTGGGAGATCAGGTACGCAGGGTTTGGGGGGATTAAGATTTTCAAGAGCTTGCTCATTGTTCCCAGCACCTCCTCCCAGTACTGTCTTATGTGCGGGCATTCCCACCAAATGTGGAGGATTGTTCCCTCCTCTCCACACCCCCTCCAGCAATCCCCCCCCACCTGAGGGTAAATCTTATGGAGCCTGGAGGGAGTCAAATACCAACGGCTCAAGAGTTTGTAGTGCATTTCCTGCACTTTCGCCAATATTGAGGCTTTCTTAGCTCTCGTGAAGATCTTAGACCAGTCTTTGGCCGAAATTTCTATCTTTAGCTCCGTCTGCCAAGCCCTTGCATATGTCGGAAGTTCCGACCCGCCTCCAGTCAAAAGGATTCTATACAGTTGCGAAATCAGGTGGGCTGGGGTTTGACTCATTATGCATAACTTTTCAAATTGCGTTCTATGTCTGGATAAGGCGTTGCGCTCCTTGTGTGTATTTAAGTAATGTGTGACTTGTGCACGCCGATACCATGATCCAAACATCTCACTATCCCACTCAAGCAAGTCAGTTTGCGATTTGAGTTGCCCGTCGTGTAGGATATTCGAGATTGCAACCTCCGCTAGTGTATGTATACCACCTTGCGAATAAGGTTTAACTTCCATCCCCAAATCTGGATTGTCCCGAACTGGTATGTTCGGAGAAGCCCCCGTGGACACCGGGAAGCCTCCAGTCACAGTTTTATCCCAGGTCGCAAATGTGTCAGCGATCATAGGGTACATGGAGACGGATACCGGCCGGCTCCCCTCCGACACCCATGCCAGCGCCCCCACGTTTCTGCTTTTAAGAATGTCATTGTCCATCTGAATCCATCGTTTATCAGTGGAGTTTCCGCACCACTCAACTATCCGCTGGAAAAAGATAGCTCTCTGATACTCTCTTAGGAGTGGTACTTCCAATCCCCCCCTATCTCTAGGGAGATAGATAGTGCTCCGCTTAATTCTAGGCCTAATCCCATTCCAAATATATGTTTCCAATGCCGTTTGGATTTGCCGTAGATAATGGGAAGCTGCAGCGGCCGGCACAGTCTGCATGATATACAATATTCTTGGGAGAATATTCATTTTTACCACCCCAATACGACCCATCCATGAGATGGTCTTCTTCTTCCAATTGAGTAGGTCTTTGACAATTTCATCTTGGATGCCTCCGTAATTCAACTCAATTATCTCTGTCAGATTGGAAGTAAGTGTGATACCTACGTATTTAATTTTGTGTTCTGCCACTTTTATTGGACAGCTTGATTTTTTGTTGGCAAAGGTCTCAGTAGGTTCAGATATATTTAAAATCTTTGACTTAGTTGGGTTGAGAAGGAAGTTCGACACCCTTCCATAAATCTCAAATTCCCTCAGTGCAGCCACCAGCGAGCTTCCCGAATCTTAAAGAGTGAGGAGGATGTCATCCGCATACATCGACAATTTATGTTCGACTCTGCCCACGACAACCTCCCTCACTGTCCGATTAACTCTGATTTTACTCGCTAGTACCTCAATGGTCAGGGCAAAAAGGAGGGGCAATAGGGGGCAACCTTGCCTCGTTCCATTTTTAATCAGGAAAGTCTCAGAAAGAGTGCCATTAACCCTCACTTTTGCGTTAGGGGTCGAATATAGAGACATAGCCCTATTAACAAAGCTCTGTCCAAACCCAAATTTTAGGAGTTTTAGTCGAATGAAGTCCCAACTGACCCGGTCAAATGCTTTTTCGGCATCTGTTGTGACCAGGGCCAGGGGTATCTTGCATTCGTGAGCATGAGTTATCAACTGTATTACCTTCAAGGTGTTATCCCTGGCCTCGCGGGAGGGAATGAACCCAACTTGCTCCGAGGAGACCAGGCCAGGCAAAAATCTGTTTAGTCGGGCGGCCAGGACTTTTGCCAGTATCTTTACATCTGAATTGAGAAGAGATATAGGCCTATAGCTTTCGGGCCTATCAGGGGGTTTTCCTGGCTTAGGAATTACTGCAATATGGGCTTCAAGCATAGAACCCGGTAAGTCTGGGCTGTCTGTCAGGTCGTTAAACATTCTCACTAGTCTCGGAACCAAGATGTCCGCATAGAGCTTGTAATATTTGAGGCCAAAGCCATCCGGTCCGGGGGATTTTCCCGATGGGAGGCTTTTTATAGCTTTGTGAACCTCCTCATCTGTGAACGGGGAGTCCAAAGACTCTGAGTCCGCATCTGTCAGTCTAGGGAGCTCTGCGTCCTCTAGATAGGCCCATATATTTACTGCATCACTCTCATGTGCACTCGGTGCCATTCCCGCCTGGGCTGGAGTGTGTAAATTATAAAGAGATTCATAATAGACCCTGAAGACTTCCGCTATGGAATTACCATCAGATTTGACTATGCCCTGTGCATCTGTCATATGGTGTACATATGCCTTAAATTTTTTCCTCGCGATTGCTCTCGCTAAGAGCTTTCCGGGTTTATCACCCTGCTCATAGTATAGTTGTTTTAGGATTAGCACTTGTTTTTGATATCCTTCCTGTAAAAACTGGAGCAGTTTTTTCCTGGATAGGAGTAAGTGATCCAGTCGGGTTCCGTCTTGTGGATAATTTTTGTGGGCGGTCTCTGCTTGTTCTACTTGAGAAAGAAGACTGTCATACCGCTCTTTTCCCAGTCTCTTGAGTCTGGCTTTTTGCTTGATAAGCAAGCCTCTGATGGTGCACTTATGTGCTTCCCATATGGTATTGGCTTTCAATCGATCATTATCGTTTAATAGGAAGTACTCGGCTATAGCTTTCTTAATTGTCAAATTGAATATCGGATCTGCGAGTAGGGTGTAGTCCAACTTCCACACGAAGGGTGTGATCGGTGTGGTGGGCCATTGGATCGAGCAACCCACCAGGGCATGATCCGACAAGGTGATCACATAAATATTGCTACTTTTTGTGATAATAAGGCCTGTAGAGCTAGTGAATAGATAGTCAATGCGGGAATATTTCCGATGTGGATGCGAGTAGAAAGTGTAGTTTTTGGCCTGCGGGTGGTGTGTACGCCAAATATCGTGCAGCGCAAGTTCCGCGAGTATTGCGGTCATTCTCCTCCAAACTTTCTGAGGAGCGCTGGATATGCCGTTGGAGGTGTCGAGGCAGGGATCAAGGGAAGCATTAAAGTCTCCGCCTAGAAATAGAACACCAATCTGCATTTCAAGAATCTTGTGGGAGACTTTCTGAAGAAAGAGATGCTGGGATACATTAGGGCAGTAAATATTTGCTAACGTTATGGGCCTATTGTGTAGTGTACCAGTAAGGAGCAGAAACCTACCGTCCGGGTCCCGGTGAATTTGTGAGAGCAGAAAGTGGGTTCCCTCCCGAAAGAGGATTCCCACCCTGTTTTTTTTTCAGGACCCGAGGCAAAATAGGCACTCGGATAGTTGCGGTCAAACCATTTTGGTTCATGCTTGTTGGAAAAGTGAGTCTCCTGTAAATAAACTATATCACTCCCCATTCTCTGCAAGTCTCTGAGCACTACATAGCGCTTGTTTGGGCTGTTTAGGCCTTTCGTGTTGATAGAGATAAGCTCTAGAGGGTGGGGCCCGGGGGCCCGTCATTGCTGTGACATCTCAATAATGGGGGCCCTGCAGCAGGGGTCCGGGGAGAGGGCCACAAGAGGGAGGGGTCGAGGAGGACAACACACAAATAGTGGGGAAGGGAGGGAGGGCAAGGGAGAAGGGAGAGGAGGAAAAAAAAAAGGGGAGGGGCTTCTATTTCAGATCAGGATAAGCAGGGAATTGGCAGTGTGGGGAGAAGGGGGTATTAGTATAGGGAGAGAGTCCGAGAAAAGTATAACCCGGGGGAAAGCAGAAGTTGTCCCCTAATTGGAGGACCAATTAAGCATTAATCTTAGATATAAATATTAACGAACAATCTAGTACGAGTATAATAAAAAAAAAAAGAACAATCAACAATTGGTACTATATTTCTAGAAATGAGAACTGTATTAACTACTTAACCAAACAGGGGTAGTTGTCCCTGCATTTCTTGTTTGTAACATCAACATTTACCATTAACTTTGTGATTTGGAATGATCTGTGAACATAAAGTACATACTCCACCCGGTACCTTTCAAGTGTCGATGTCAATCTTATTTGTCCAGTGTGTCGTCTCCTAAGTCCCCCACCGTATCTGGTTATCATCTTCCTCAGTAAACTAAGAAATCCTATCCTCTATACCCTAACTTTGAGACACATACGTAGTGTTGTTATTTCGATATCAGAGCATTCTATAACTAGTTGGATGGTGTGTAGTTTCTGGTTCTGAATATCAAGCTAACTAGTGTTATTGTAGATATTCAATGCGTGGGTAAATCCTAACCTTACTGACATCTTATCTGTGCTTGCCTGGGTGCGAGTACACCTGTCCCCGTGTAAGGTACCCCTAACTTGGAAATTTACTAACGCTAAGTTCTGTAAGACTGGTGGGAGAGAGGACCTGCTTCTTTGTGCCCTTGGTGTCTGAATTTTTATAATAATTTTTTTAATTTTTTTTTTATATCCTCTCTCACTCTTTTCTTTTTTCTCCCCCCCCCCAAAACAAAGCTATACATCTCAGTCTGTGCTTGTGCTAGATTTCAATAGAGATCTCTAACATATGTGAGAGTGGTATGTTTAGTGTTGAACAGAATCAAAGTCCACTATCTATATGAACAAATAAATTATTGAAACAATATGGTAATTGTGTTAGACTCAAAACATGCAGTGATTACTAAAAAGGTGGAAAACCAAAAAACATCTACATTGTGTCCCAAATTGCAACTGGAACTATTCATCACAGCAAGTTACATGGAGCACAGTAAAACATTTAATAAGCATGGTTATCTGCTATATGAGAGGTTGTGCTATCTGGGTATGGGCGACTATAATATTCAGTAGGGGCCTAGGGGTCACAGGTTATCTAGACACAACAAAGTGGCTATAACTTATACTCATACGACCTTAATAGTCCTTCAGGCAAGTCCAGGAATCTTGTCTCCACCTAGTGAGACTGCTCCTCCCGGGGAGGTTAGTAAAGGTCCTTGCATCATGTTGAGGTAGGGGAACTGGACCTCAGTAAGGTGTACCTGTGGAGAAGGAGAGTCCTACATTCTTGGTTGCCGGTCTTCCTCCCGGATTCTGTCAGGGAGATCCTGGGGAGCTTCTTCAGCTTCCCGGTTTGGCCTAATATCCAGGCCCAATGCTTGCGTGAAATTAGGGATGTCCTCTGTGGATTTCAGGGTATAGATGACATTATTTTTGGTAGCTATCAGGCTTGTGGGGAACCCCCATCTGTAAGCGATCCTTTTATCTCTTAGAGCTGCTGTAATATGCCTCAAATCCCTTCTTTTCTGTAATGTTGTGGGGCATAAATCTGAAAACACTTGGATTTCCGAACCCCTAAACGTAAGAGGGTGTTTCGCTCTCGCCAACCTGAGGACCTCCTCTTTATCCTTGAATGATAGAAATTTCATAATAACATCTCTCGGTGGGGCTCTGTTCGGTGGCTTGGGGCGCAACGCCCTGTGTGCCCTTTCTATTTGTACTTCTTGAGCACCTATATTATTTTTCAGGTGTCTGATGAATTCTTGGATGTATTGCTGAAGCGCTGGAGGATCCACATCCTCAGGGACACCGCGCAGGCGGAGATTGCTCCGCCTGCTCCTGTTCTCAAGGTCCTCTATCCGGTCCATGAGGCCTTGTACTGTACCCTCCTGGGCCTGTAAGTAGCTGGCCTGTTGCTGCATATCTGAACTGAGAGTCTCTTGCTTCTCCTCTATTTGGGTGACCCTCTACTTACAGCTCCTATGTCTCTACTTAGCTCTCCAAACATATTTCTGAAATCAGACATTGCATTCTTTATGTCCTCCTTGGAGGAGAGATGTGAGATATCATTCTTTGTAAGATAGTTATGAGATAGAGAGCCTTGCTCCAGTTCGATTGCCTGCATCACAGGAAGCTGCCCTGCACTTTCATGATTAGGTTTGCTGGGGAGTATTCCAGGGTCTGATGTAATTAGATAATTCTCCATAACCGAGGAGTGTGTGCCTTTATGTGTTTTGATGCTCCTTTTATTAGACATCTTTTCCCAAAGTCTGTATTCACAGGCCGTGTCTTTGGTTTTTTTTTTCTGTTTTTTTGTTTTTGCACTCTGCACTCAATTAAAAATCTTTTTTCTCAGGGCCCGGCTAAGTCCTATTGATGGCTGGTGCAAGGACTTTTGTATACTGTGGGTTGCTCGTTATCCCCTTCTAACTGTAGGCTCTTGTATTGATTTATGCCGCCAGTACTAACCCCCAGCCTGCCTGGATTCTTGTGCGCGAACCCCTAACTTTTGATCCTATGCGCGCAATTAGTGACGGTCTTACCAGTCTCTTGCTAGTCGGATGTCTGCCGCCCGTGATGTACAGAGTGACCTATTGCCTCATGCTCCGAGGGAGCCTGATAGTGCCTGGGCAATTGCACTTTGAATGCTGTGGTGCAATATGGTCCCCGGTTTTAAGGCCTACACCTCCGGCTGCTGTAGCTGACCACGTGGGTGAGGCCTATCGGCGCCAGGATCAGATGCGGCTTCTCAGGTATGTCTCTTAGTTCTTCGGGTAAGACCACGGGGATCTCCGCTTATCAAACCGGATCGCAAGGAGTTAGCTAGCTGGGGTTCCACAGACCGCTCAAGTGGGTAGTAGATTACCGGGTGTTAATGGCGCGCATCCCAAATGACAGCAGTCCTCAATTACTTCCTCCGTTCAGCTGTTAGGGAGTGAGACCGGCTCAGCTAATACTGAGCTATATAGTTAGAGACCACTCCTATGCACTTTGTAAAATTTTCTAGTCTATGTGATCATTCCAAATGTGAACAAGATTAAACAGGGACCACAGAGCATTAGCAAGATGCAGCCATCTCTCTCAGTGGCTTGGCTCCGCCCCCGAAACGTTTTTTTTAACCCTTACACTTTTTGCTGTATTCATGCATGCTAATTTGTTGAGCGCAAATTTTGTTTGTGCTTGAGCTCACCCGTTTACTTTCAAATTGTAATATGCGCACTAGTTAGCCGATCACGATATTGCTTATTGTGACCCACGCTAACTTTAGCGTGCCACTTGTAATCTAGTCCTATATCTGCTATTATTTAAAAATAAACTGCGGCTACTAAAATTAGACAAAATCCAAATATCTATGGAATTCAAGTCAAATATCATACATATACTCTCTTTCATTTTGTTGATGATATTTCCTAACTAAAAACTTAGAATATTGATCCCTCATCTTGTGACTGACCCTCCAACATTCCAAACACTCTTTAATTTTGTAATGAACTATTATAAATCAGAAATCGGGATATTTTTCCCTTTCCAACAGATCTGCATTCATTTTAGTGATATACCCCTTTAAGTGGTGTTCGCCATCACTACTATATATAGGAGTTTATTTGGCTGCCTCGCATAACAAGGTCTATAAACTGAATTATTTTGATTGGGAAGATTGAACTTCATTAAAAAGAATATAGTTCATCATTTACTTTAAAGTGTTACACTGCTATACACACTATTTGATAAAAAAAATATTCATATAAATATTAATACAATTTTTTTAAGAGTTAAAATGTATATGGTATTTGAAAAGATGTTTGAATGGAAACACACATGTATTTACATATATATATATATATACACACACACATTTGAGCCCTTTCCATTCAAATACATTTAAACATGAAAAATAATTTTTAATTGATTTTTAATATTTTTAAATATGTTTATAGATATTTCTATATATACTACCAGTCAAAGGTTTTAGAACACCTACATTTTTCAGTTTATATTGAAATGTATGCAGTTTAATGTCTCAATGTACTTAAAGCATAGAACAAAAACAATTAGGCCTAGATTTAGAGTTCGGCGGTAGCCGTCAAAACCAGCGTTAGAGGCTCCTAACGCTGGTTTTGGCCGCCCGCTGGTATTTGGAGTCAGTGATTAAAGGGTCTAACGCTCACTTTTCAGCCGCGACTTTTCCATACCGCAGATCCCCCTACGCCATTTGCGTAGCCTATATTTTCAATGGGATCTTTCTAACGCTGGTATTTAGAGTCGTTTCTGCAGTGAGCGTTAGAGCTCTAACGACAAGATTCCAGCCGCCTGAAAATAGCAGGAGTTAAGAGCTTTCTGGCTAACGCCGGTTTATAAAGCTCTTAACTACTGTACCCTAAAGTACACTAACACCCATAAACTACCTATGTACCCCTAAACCGAGCTCCCCCCACACCGCCGCCACTCGATTAAAATTTTTAACCCCTAATCTGCCGACCGCCACCTACGTTATACTTATGTACCCCTAATCTGCTGCCCCTAACCCCGCCGACCCCTGTATTATATTTATTCACCCCTAATCTGCCCCCCTCAACGTCGCCGCCAGCTACTTAAAATAATTAACCCCTAATCTTCCGACCGCAAATCGCCGCCACCTACGTTATCCCTATGTACCCCTAATCTGCTACCCCTAACACCGCCGACCCCTATATTATATTTATTAACCCCTAATCTGCCCCCCCTCAACGTCGCCGACACCTGCCTACACTTATTAACCCCTAATCTGCCGAGCGGACCTGAGCGCTACTATAATAAAGTTATTAACCCCTAATCCGCCTCACTAACCCTATCATAAATAGTATTAACCCCTAATCTGCCCTCCCTAACATCGCCGACACCTAACTTCAATTATTAACCCCTAATCTGCCGACCGGAGCTCACCGCTATTCTAATAAATGGATTAACCCCTAAAGCTAAGTCTAACCCTAACACTAACACCCCCCTAAGTTAAATATAATTTTTATCTAACGAAATAAATTAACTCTTATTAAATAACTTATTCCTATTTAAAGCTAAATACTTACCTGTAAAATAAATCCTAATATAGCTACAATATAAATTATAATTATATTATAGCTATTTTAGGATTAATATTTATTTTACAGGCAACTTTGTAATTATTTTAACCAGGTACAATAGCTATTAAATAGTTAAGAACTATTTAATAGTTACCTAGTTAAAATAATAACAAATTTACCTGTAAAATAAAGCCTAACCTAAGTTATAATTAAACCTAACACTACCCTATCAATAAAATAATTAAATAAACTACCTACAATTAACCTAACACTACACTATCAATAAATAAATTAAACACAATTGCTACAAATAAATACAATTAAATAAACTAGCTAAAGTACAAAAAATAAAAAATAACTAAGTTACAGAAAATAAAAAAATATTTACAAACATAAGAAAAATATTACAACAATTTTAAACTAATTACACCTACTCTAAGCCCCCTAATAAAATAACAAAGCCCCCCAAAATAAAAAATTCCCTACCCTATTCTAAATTAAAAAAGTTACAAGCTCTTTTACCTTACCAGCCCTGAACAGGGCCCTTTGCGGGGCATGCCCCAAGAATTTCAGCTCTTTTGCCTGTAAAAGAATAAATACAATACCCCCCCCCCAACATTACAACCCACCACCCACATACCCCTAATCTAACCCAAACCCCCCTTAAATAAACCTAACACTAAGCCCCTGAAGATCTTCCTACCTTGTCTTCACCATCCAGGTATCACCGATCCGTCCTGGCTCCAAGATCTTCATCCAACCCAAGCGGGGGTTGGCGATCCATAATCCGGTGCTCCAAAGTCTTCCTCCTATCCGGCAAGAAGAGGACATCCGGACCGGCAAACATCTTCTCCAAGCGGCATCTTCGATCTTCTTCCATCCGGTGCGGAGCGGGTCCATCTTGAAGCAGGCGACGCGGATCCATCCTCTTCTTCCGATGTCTCCCGACTAATGACGGTTCCTTTAAGGGACGTCATCCAAGATGGCGTCCCTCGAATTCCGATTGGCTGATAGGATTCTATCAGCCAATCGGAATTAAGGTAGGAATTTTCTGATTGGCTGATGGAATCAGCCAATCAGAATCAAGTTCAATCCGATTGGCTGATCCAATCAGCCAATCAGATTGAGCTCGCATTCTATTGGCTGTTCCGATCAGCCAATAGAATGCGAGCTCAATCTGATTGGCTGATGGGATCGGCCAATCGGATTGAACTTGATTCTGATTGGCTGATTCCATCAGCCAATCAGAAAATTCCTACCTTAATTCCGATTGGCTGATAGAATCCTATCAGCCAATCGGAATTCGAGGGACGCCATCTTGGATGACGTCCCTTAAAGGAACCGTCATTAGTCGGGAGACATCGGAAGAAGAGGATGGATCCGCGTCGCCTGCTTCAAGATGGACCCGCTCCGCACCGGATGGAAGAAGATCGAAGATGCCGCTTGGAGAAGATGTTTGCCGGTCCGGATGTCCTCTTCTTGCCGGATAGGAGGAAGACTTTGGAGCACCGGATTATGGATCGCCAACCCCCGCTTGGGTTGGATGAAGATCTTGGAGCCAGGACGGATCGGTGATACCTGGATGGTGAAGACAAGGTAGGAAGATCTTCAGGGGCTTAGTGTTAGGTTTATTTAAGGGGGGTTTGGGTTAGATTAGGGGTATGTGGGTGGTGGGTTGTAATGTTGGGGGGGGGGTATTGTATTTATTCTTTTACAGGCAAAAGAGCTGAAATTCTTGGGGCATGCCCCGCAAAGGGCCCTGTTCAGGGCTGGTAAGGTAAAAGAGCTTGTAACTTTTTTAATTTAGAATAGGGTAGGGAATTTTTTATTTTGGGGGGCTTTGTTATTTTATTAGGGGGCTTAGAGTAGGTGTAATTAGTTTAAAATTGTTGTAATATTTTTCTTATGTTTGTAAATATTTTTTTATTTTCTGTAACTTAGTTATTTTTTATTTTTTGTACTTTAGCTAGTTTATTTAATTGTATTTATTTGTAGCAATTGTGTTTAATTTATTTATTGATAGTGTAGTGTTAGGTTAATTGTAGGTAATTGTAGGTAGTTTATTTAATTATTTTATTGATAGGGTAGTGTTAGGTTTAATTATAACTTAGGTTAGGATTTATTTTACAGGTAAATTTGTTATTATTTTAACTAGGTAACTATTAAATAGTTCTTAACTATTTAATAGCTATTGTACCTGGTTAAAATAATTACAAAGTTGCCTGTAAAATAAATATTAATCCTAAAATAGCTATAATATAATTATAATTTATATTGTAGCTATATTAGGATTTATTTTACAGGTAAGTATTTAGCTTTAAATAGGAATAAGTTATTTAATAAGAGTTAATTTATTTCGTTAGATAAAAATTATATTTAAGTTAGGGGGGTGTTAGTGTTAGGGTTAGACTTAGCTTTAGGGGTTAATCCATTTATTAGAATAGCGGTGAGCTCCGATCGGAAGTTTAGGGGTTAATAATTGAAGGTAGGTGTCGGCGATGTTAGGGAGGGCAGATTAGGGGTTAATACTATTTATGATAGGGTTAGTGAGGCGGATTAGGGGTTAATAACTTTATTATAGTAGCGCTCAGGTCCGCTCGGCAGATTAGGGGTTAATAAGTGTAGGTAGGTGTCGGCGACGTTGTGGGGGGCAGATTAGGGGTTAATAAATATAACATAGGGGTCGGCGATGTTAGGGCAGCAGATTAGGGGTACATAGGGATAACGTAGGTGGCGGCGTTTTACGGAGCGGCAGATTAGGGGTTAAAAAAAATATGCAGGGGTCAGCGATAGCGGGGGCGGCAGATTAGGGGTTAATAAGTGTAAGGTTAGGGGTGTTTAGACTCGGGGTACATGTTAGGGTGTTAGGTGCAGACGTAGGAAGTGTTCCCCCATAGGAAACAATGGGGCTGCGTTAGGAGCTGAACGCTGCTTTTTTGCAGGTGTTAGGTTTTTTTTCAGCTCAAACAGCCCCATTGTTTCCTATGGGAGAATCGTGCACGAGCACGTTTTTGAGGCCGGCCGCGTCCGTAAGCAACTCTGGTATCGAGAGTTGCTTTTGCGGTAAAAATGCTCTACGCTCCTTTTTTGGAGCCTAACGCAGCATTTGTTTTAACTCTCGATACCAGAGTTAAATTTATGGTGCGGCCAGAAAAAAGCCCGCGGAGCGTTAACAGCCCTTTTACCGCCGAACTCCAAATCTAGGCCATAGAGATTAAAAAAACATTGAATCATTATATTTAACAAAATGTAATCTAAATTGTTTACTCATCAAATTATTCACCTTTTGCAGACATATCAGCTACAACGTTGGAAATCAAATATTGTTCTGAAAGCTCTTCCCAACACTGTTGCAGGCATTCCCGCAAATTGACCATGCTTGTAAGTTGCTTTGCTTTCAACCTTCTATTCAGTTCATCCCAAACCATCTTGATTGGGTTTAAGTCTGGAGACTGTGCTGGCCATTTCATGATTTGTTGTTCTTTTTGTCTAAGGTAGTACTAGCATAGCCTAGAGGTATGATTTAGGTTAAATCTTGATGTAGTTTGACCCCCTAAAAAACTAGGCATATTGCCAGAGTATATTGCCACTTCAAAATGTTGTATGCTTTCTAATTTTGGGTGGTACTCAATCTGTGAAAGGTGCCAACGCCATCAAAACAGCTCTAAATCACAATGCTGTCTTTTTAAAATAAGGAACCATCCGTTTGCTTAAACAACACCATGCAAAAATCCTGCGTGATGAACCAAAGATTTCAAATTTTGATTAATCAGTCCAAAAGACCTTCTTCCAGTCTTCAGTAGTCCACTGGTCTTGCTTTACAGCCAAGGCAAGCCTATTTTTCTTACTTTGCCATCTTATCATAGGCTTTCTTACTGGCACTCGACCTGGTAAACCTGCAAACCTAGAAGTTTTCTCTTTAAAGTGAAAGTGAGACTTGCTTACTTCAATCAGTTTTTAGCTATCTTTGAAGCTGTTGTCCTGTAAGCTAATTATAACACAAGCTGTTGACTCTCAAAAAATTTGTCTTCTGATTTTTTTGGGATTTGGGGTCTACTGAGCCTCTTCCTGTCAAAGTCTCCTCCAGTTTTCAAGTGCCTTTTGATGGTGTAGGAAATGGCACTCATTGACACGTTGGCTTTCCATGCAATTCCTCTAAAGTAAAGGCCTAGAACTAAATGTTTTGTAAGGGTCTTTCTGTCATCATTTGTTAATTCCCTTTATTTACCATTATGGTAGCAATATACTAATTAATGCACTACAATACTGTCCCAATAAGGTTTAAGCGGGTTTAGTAAAAACACTGCTTTTATACACACATGAGGTTTGTAAGGAATAAACAAAACTTGTGTCACCTGTAGGAATTGTTAGCTTCAAATTTCAAGGCCTAATTTACTTCCATTGCGGCAGAATAGCTGCAATTTGTTAACCCATTACTTGTTCCCTGAAAGGGGCCTTTGTTTTTAACCCTGCAATGTGCATTATTTTTCATTCTTTTGGTGTCCAAAACTTGTTTATATTACCTCCCGCATTTTACCGCTTACTTTTGTAACATTTTGGGGTTTTCATATGAACTGCTCAAATTGCAATACAATAAAATATGTTCTAAAACTTTTGAGCAGCATTGTATATATCTTTATATATATATATATATACCTGTATATATTCATATAGATATATATATATTTAAAAAAAAAACCATCATATATATTTATTTAAATAAAAAAAGATTTTGCGTAACTACCTAAGGGTTTAGCGCTGTTGGTCTAATGAGTGTTGGGGTAGTGTGTGAGCAAAGTGTTTTTCTGAACAGCGTGCTCCATTCAAGTATGGGGGAGAAGAATTTACAGAGGTTTCGATATCCGAAGTCCTGAAGTTAGAACGCATTGGGTTTTGTTTGTGCAATAACTTTTCACTTTCAACTTGTAATACGAGTACTAACCCACCCACATTAAAATGTAAATTTCATCAGTGTTAGTGCACAAGCAAAAAATATATTTAGTGTGCCACTTGTAAAGATTCAGATAAAACACCATTTAACAAAATGTTTACTCTGGGAAAAGCATTTAAAATTTAGATTTTTTTTTCTCTAGTATTATATCCCCAAACCCCATATGTGCTAATTTTCTGCACAACAAAAATCCCATTCAAGAAGGTAAAAGGCTTTTTCTGCATCAATATAGAGAAGTATCATGGGAATATTGTGGATAAAAAGTATAGGTTTACAGCGCCAAAAAGAAGCACACAAACTCACTTAGTTAAGAATCACCTAACAGGATCGTAGAAGACAGTTATAGAAAGGTTTATAAGGAACGCTTAAATAAGGCTAAAGTGTGCTAATAGTGCTAATTCACATAACCGTTAGATTAAAAGCATCATAAGTTTATTAACAATACTAAATAAAAACAGTAAGGGAAACTACAACCCAAGAAAATTGTTTGCTTTTAATCTTATGTGAATTAGCACTGTTTGCACACTTTAGCCTTATTTAGGCGCTCCTTATATATCTTCCTATAACTATCATGGGAATAATCCCATCACAGTATAAAATTGTTTTAAATAAAATGCAATCAATTACTTTGCAACTCACACCTGTTGGACCTAGATCTAAGATCCTTGCCCAGTAATAATTAAGACCAAAGGTTCTCAAGTGACTTTCCATTTGCAAGAAGACAGACGTTTACAATACTTCAAATTATTGAAAGCAAAAGTAATTTACAATCATTCTGGAGTCTTGTAACATATTACTCCGCCTTTACTGTGAATGCCACATAGCTTCACAAGCCTATATGTGACTAAATATCCATGAAAAGAACGTTAAAAGATCTGTAATTTCTGTTGTAAACAGTAAATCCATTGTCATCCTCCCTTCTTTCAACCCTAACTTAATAATGATTGGCTGGTGTGTTTGCACAGATCTGACATTTACAGTAAGAATTTTTAATACAGAATATTTTGTATAGATAGAATAATAAGTATGATTCATTTGGTGTGAGATACGTATGGGGCTCTGTTTGTTGAGGGGGTGTCCCTAGTGATGACATTTTTTTTCAGTAAGAGTTGTTATGAGGCTTTACTTGAGTGAGAGGTAATCATTGTTCTGCATAAAGGCTATTACAGTCTATACTAGGGTTTACTATTTACTCTTGCTTGGAATAGGAGCCTTTGGGAGGTCTTTCATAATCTTTTTTGTATTATTATTAGTTTTTATAAACATTTTTGTAAATAAACTTACACATAATAGCATATACAAATACATGGTATATAATCATTGATTAAATATTTCAGTAATTCAATATTCTGGAGTTATGACATTAAAGGGTGATGGTTAATAGTGCTCAGGATTGTACTAAACTGGATAAAGATAATGTAGACAAAATAAAATCTTATCACAATGTATTGAGCTATCTCTCCCATATGAAAAGTGCTGGGTGATAGTCTGACATTTTATTCACCTAAAGGTACGTGCATCTCTCTAAGGAAAATGTCTCCTATGCCCCTCACCTACTACAGGAAGCTCAGATCGTTTCTAATATTTTGTAATAAGGGCTTTTGCACTATTTATCATTGTCTTTAGCAAAGTTTTGCACAACTTACAGGTGACACTTGGATATTTATGAAAAATTGGATTGAGAGGGAGAACAGTTGCGAATACTCTATCCATCTCCTCTACTTGCCCCCAGAGGTTTTATTTTTGGTTGGATGTGGATTTTGGCTGGGGTGTTGAGACAGTTGATGGTCATGATTGGGAATCGCAATGATCATGAGAAATAGTCCATTGAATGACCAGGAATTAGGGCAGATAATATTTGATTGATGAGGATTATGGAAGGTGCTTTGGATGAACATTTATTCTTGTCCTTTTCATCAGACTTGGAACCATATGACTTACATAAAGCTAATGGGGTACAACTGTTTAAACATGGAACCAGTGCTGAGCTGGGAATCCATAGATAAGTAAGCCTAACAGTGGTTGGGGAGCTTCAAGGGATTATAGGAGATTATATGTATAAGTATCATGAGTCTCAATCAGCATGGTTTTATCTTATCATATAAAAAACTAATCTAATTTAGTTTCTATAAGGAATGCTTTTGATATATTGTTACATGTCAGATTGCTATACAAAAATAAAGGGTATGGGAATATTATATAGTTTTATTACATTGACACAGAAAAGTGGATGAAAGTTAAAATAAATGCATCATACTCAGACTGGACAAATTAATACATATGGCACTGAAGGATCAATGCCAGCTCAATTCCTGTTACATTTTTTTAATTTTTTTAGTCATATGTGAAATCCAACTCTGACATTGCAGTTTACCAATAAAAATGCTTCTTATCTTAAAATAATTTTATCACAAAACATTTAAATATCTCTTCTATATGGCATATGTTAATACATTTTTATGTTTTATTTATTTGTATTAAAGGGACACTGAACCCAATTTTTTTCTTTTTAGTGATTCAGATAGAGCATGCAATTTAAAGCAATTTTCTAATTTACTCCTATTATCAATTTTTCTTAGTTCTCTTGCTATCTTTATTTGAAAAAGAAGGCATCTAAGCTATTTTTTGGTTCAGGACCCTGCATAGCACTTGTTTATTGGTGGATGAATTTATCCACCAATCAGCAAGAACAACCCAGGTTGTTCACAAAAAATGGCCGGCATCTAAACTTACATTCTTGCATTTCAAATAAAGATTCCAAGAGAATGAAGAACATTTGATAATAGGAGTAAATTAGAAAGTTTCTTAAAATTACATGCTCTATCTGAATCACGAAAGAAAAAAAACTGGGTTTAGTGTCCTTTTAATATTGCTGGTGTGTAATACAATGTTAGATCAATTTCATAGAAATAAAAACAGGTTTGAGAGATGATCAAAACATACTTATTTACATAATTATTAGTTTACAGATAATTAATTGAAAAACATTGAAGTATTAATACACAGATATCCCTACCGTGATACTATGATATAATCACGCATGCTTGTATCATCCCAAACAATGCACTCAAGTGGTTTTGTTTGTAAAGGAAGAATTGACCCTTATAAGAGTCTCATAGGAGAAAATGTAAGATACATGAATAAAAGATGCAGATAACACATGTATTTACCCAACTATCATCCTTGAGGGAATTCTCCTCTAAAGTTAAACAGAGAAGAGTGACACAGGATATATGAGTTATAAGTGCTTCCAGGGATTGCTGCATCAATATTCATGATGCCCATGGAATGACTGCAAAGCATTTGCACACTGAGCAAGTGATACAATAGGCAGTTCCTAAATACTGCCTTGTTCTTTTAGGGTGCCATGGGAACAACATGGGGGCAGTCTGTGTCTTCCAGATCACTGGGTGTTACTCACTGTGCATAAAAGCCATACTCTTCGTACTATAACATACTTCAGGAGTAAAGTGAAAGGAAATCAATTCTGGCAGTCAGTCCTCAGAGCCACCAGGAGAACACCCAGGAAAAAAATATAAAAGGGGGATTCAGGCCATTTTCCTTGCCAAGTCAGATACATCCTTGCTCCAAGTTATCCATGAGCACGTCATAGAAAGGAAGGAGAGCTATATGGGGAAGTTTATATCTTACCATTATTTGATAACCTTCAGTCCCCTAAATTTTAACTTTTTGAAGCTGTTTCCATAGAGTTCCAGCTTTATGGGCCTAAAAGCTTGGAAACATACACTCATGGGAGAATCCCCCCTTAGCCTATGTCACTGCTCATCACACAAACTCTCACTGGCAAAGACTGAATGTGAGACTTCACCGATCTCACTCTAATTCAACCAGACCCTGAAGCTGTCAATATCCAGAATTGTTCCAACTTCAAGTGCACATGGATCAATCTTCATGAGTTGTCCATAAAATTGGTGTTATGTTGCCCATAGTGGGCTAGATTATGAGTGCAGTGCTAACTGCTGCGTGCGAGCGATACGCAGTATATCGCAGCTCTTTGCATGTGTCGGAAGTAGTATAACGAGTTGAAATTAAACGCATAAGTTTGAGCGTCGGGTTTGTGCGACTTCAGAGCTCTGGTTAACTGTTATGCGAGGCAAAAAAAGTGGCACAAAGAACCCCATCAAAAATAAATTGTACAGTGCAGTTAAACTCATATTAACACTGTCTAAGAAAAATTATTTAAAAAAAAAAATTTGCATAAAAAGTTATTAGGGCTCAAATATATAAGGTAGCAGGTGTAAGAAAAAAAAGTGCTTTATCAAAGAGATACATACATACACATGTCTAAATATGTATACTGTATATATATATATATATATATATATATATATATATATATATATATATCATGTCTAAATATGTACTGTATATGGATATATATATGTGTGTGTGTGTGTGTATACATATGTATTTATATGTGTATATATGAATTTACATAGATATATACACATATAACCACATAAATACATATGTATACATATATAGACATACAATATATATATATATAAGTACAATTGAGCCCTTTGCAGTCAAATAACTGAAAACAGGAAACTCATATTTATGCAATATTCCTATTTCATAAAGTGTTTTACTGTGTATTTACTGTAAATATTTCACATTCCTATGTTCTTCACATAGGCGAATATATTCTAAGTATTTTTAAATATATTCCTATATATATCTGTATATATCTATACCTATATATAATCATGTATATATAGAAATATTTATTTAAGAATAAATAAAACATATTCTGCTATGTGAAGAACATTGGAATGTGAAATATTCAAATTTTATGTCGGGTTAGCGCACTTGGTTAAACGTGATTTGGTTTGCGCACGAGTATGGGTGTTATTTTTCTTTCTACTTTACTCGCTCCATTAACGTGCGCAACCCAAAATGCGCAAAAATCCTCCATCAAGCAGAGCTAATGCGTGAGCGGGTATGCAAGCTACCGCGCTCCTCTGGTAATCTAGCCCTTGATGAGTAAATGTTGCATTGTTGCATAAAAACTTGGACTTTCATCAGCTTTAGACATAGATTTTAAAAATGTAAAGGTATTTTAACACAGTTAACATTTGGGCATGTTTGTATTGTATTATATAAACTGTATTCTTTTTTATTATTATCAACCAGGAAATGTCAGAATAAAAGAGGGACTTAATCATCATAAGCATTTGAAAAGCAGAAAGAAAAAAATCTTTTTGTTTTGGAAATGATTTTATGCATATGGGAAAATATCAACATAAAGAGAAAGAAGAGCACAACTATTCATGCCTATGTCTTTTTATTTTTCTATTTAACATATGAAAGAATTTAAGCTTTAAAAAAATCTATATGAAATGTCAAACTCTAACAAATGAATTTTCAACAGGTCCAATAAGTTAAAGTGACACTAAACCCCCCAAAAATATTTCATGATTTAAGTAGAGAATACAATTTTAAACAACATTCCAATTTACTTCCATTATCTAATTTGCTTCATTATTTAGCTATCCTTTGTTGAAGAACTAGCAATGCACATGGGTGAGCCAATCAGCTACTGAGCCTATCCAGATATGCTTTTCAGCAAAGTATATCAAGAGAATTAAAGGGACAGTTCACCCAAAAATGTTCTCTCCTTTAAATTGTTCCCAATGGTTCATTTTACCTGCTGGGGTGTTTTAAATTGTTTACAAGTAGCTCATTTACCCCTATTTTGGCATTTGAAATAGCTGATTTAGCCTGTGGTATCCCAACCTATACTGAAAGTTTCTATACTGGAGTATATTCTATTGAATAGCCTAAGTAAACGCAGCCAGCAGAAGAGATTATACTCTTAGTAGTGGGCATGATAGTTAAGTAATAAAATGATACTTTTCCATTGTTCTCTCTAAGTATTGAGCTTTAGTTTTCTAGACAAATATAATATAAGGAAACAAGTCTGTGTATACAAAGTGATAACATAATGAGATCTGATATTACCTGAAGCTCAACCCATTGTAATAGGCTGTGGTTTAAAAGCACAAAGCCAGCTACTTCATATACACAAATAAACCGAAAAATGCAATTTCTCATAAATTTTATACTCTGTGTAAGTCATTGAAAATACATTCATATAAAAATAATTTGACAGTGTACTGTCCCTTTAAGCAAATTATATAATAGAAGTAAATTAGAAAGTTATTTAAAATTGCATGCTCTTTCTAAATCATGAAAAAAAAATTGGGTTTCATGTCCCTTTAAATTTGAAAGATTAAAAAAAATCAGTGAAAATGTGATCAACTGGTGCTTTTTGGATAATTAAAATGTTGAATTGCCTTGATGTGAGTTATAAGGGGGTTTATTGCACCACAAACTGCGTCTTCGCAACCATCCTGCATATTGTGGGATTGTCTCAGACTCTAAGCAGAAAGACCGGCTTTTGGCAGGTTATTGATATTACTGTAAAATAGAGCAGAAGTCAGCAATATTTAACGTTCATGTGACTCTTTAACTGAAAACTATTTCAAAAACAACTTTATAATGGGTAACTGCCCGATAGCCTCCATGATACCAAATTTGTACAGTATATTTTTAATACGTTTTACAACAAAAGAATATCTTAAACGTAGACATTTTGGGCTGGATTAGAAGTGACACGCTAAAGTTAGCACAAGTCATTATAAGCAATATCATGACCATGCCAACTTGCGTATTACAAGTAAACGTGTGCACAAACATAATTAGTGTCGGGTTAGCGTGACTGAATACCTAGCGTAAGGGGTAAAAAAAAAGTGCACAAAACACAACATAAAGAGTTACACTCAAATAAATAGTTTCTGCTAAAAAAGCATTCATATAAATATTAATTAAATATAAGAGTTAAAAGGTATATGGTATATGACAAGGTGTTTGACTGGAAAGGGCTATAAGGAATATACAGTCATTGTCAAAAATATTGGCACCCCTGCATTTCTGTCAGATAATGCACCACTTCGCCCAGAAAATTGTTGCAATTACAAATGTTTAGGCATTCTCATGTTTATTTCTTATGTTTGTATTGGTATGACACAAAAAAGTGGAGAGAAAAAGCCAAATCTGACACATTCCACGCAACACTCCAAAAATGGACTGGACAAAATTATTGGCACCTTCTCAAAATTGTAAGAAATAATTGCAATCCAAGTTTGTGATGCTCCTGTAATTTGTAATTAAACTCACCTGTATCAATTAGCAGGTGCTGACAATATAGAAATCACAGTTAAAATGGTGAAAAATGGACTCAACCTTGCTGTTGTGTGTTTCTGTGTGCCACACTGAGCATGGAGAAGAGAAAGAGCAGCAAAGAATTGTCTGAGGATTTGAGAACACAATTTGTGGAAAAGCATGGACAATCTCAAGGTTACAAGTCCATCTCCAGAGTTCTTAAAGGGACAGTCAACACCAGAAGTTTTGTTGTTTTAAAAGATAGATAACCCCTTAATTACCCATTCCCCAGTTTTGCATAACCAACACAGATATAATAATACACGTTTTACCTCTGTAATTACCTTGTATCTAAGCAGCTGCAGACTGCCCCCTTATTTCAGTTCTTTTGACAGACTTGCATTTCAGCCAATCAGTGCTCACTCCTCTGTAAATTCACGTGCATGAACTCAATGTTATCTATATGAAACACATGAACTAACGCCCTCTAGAGGTCAAAATGCATTCAGCTTAAAAGTGGCCTTCAAGGTCTAAGAAATTAGCATATGAACCCCCTAGGTTTAGCTTTCAACTAAGAATACCAAGAGAACAAAGCAAAATTGGTAATAAGAGTAAATTGGAAAGTTGTTTAAAATTACATGTCCTATTTGAATCATGAAAGTTTTTTTTGGGACTTGACTGTCCCTTTAATGTCCCTGGCCTAGATTTAGAGTTTGGCGTTAGCCGTGAAAACCAGCGTTAGAGGCTCCTAACGCTGGTTTTAGGCTTCCGCCGGTATTTGGAGTCACTCAAAATAGGGTCTAACGCTCACTTTCCAGCCGCAACTTTTCCATACCGCAGATCCCCTTACGTAAATTGCGTATCCTATCTTTTCAATGGGATTTTTCTAACTCCGGTATTTAGAGTCGTTTCTGAAGTGAGCGTTAGACATGTAACGACAAAACTCCAGCCGCAGGAAAAAAGTCAGTAGTTAAGAGCTTTCTGGGCTAACGCCGGTTTCTAAAGCTCTTAACTACTGTACTCTAAAATACACTAACACCCATAAACTACCTATGTACCCCTAAACCGAGGTCCCCCCACATCGCCGACAGTCGAAAAAAAATTTTTTAACCCCTAATCTGCCGACCGCCACCTACGTTATCCTTATGTACCCCTAATCTGCTGCCCCTAACACCGCCGACCCCTGTATTATATTTATTAACCCCTAATCTGCCGCCCCCGCTATCGCTGACCCCTGCATATTATTATTAACCCCTAATCTGCCGCTCCGTAAACCGCCGCAACCTACGTTATCCCTATGTACCCCTAATCTGCTGCCCTAACATCGCCGACCCCTATATTATATTTATTAACCCCTAATCTGCCCCCCACAACGTCGCCTCCACCTGCCTACACTTATTAACCCCTAATCTGCCGACCGGACCTGAGCGCTACTATAATAAAGTTATTAACCCCTAATCCGCCTCACTAACCCTATCATAAATAGTATTAACCCCTAATCTGCCCTCCCTAACATCGCCGACACCAAACTTCAATTGTTAACCCCTAATCTGCCGACCGAATCTCGCCGCTATTCTAATAAATGTATTAACCCCTAAAGCTAAGTCTAACCCTAATACTAACACCCCCCTAAATTAAATATAATTTAAATCTAACGAAATTAATTAACTCTTATTAAATAAATTATTCCAATTTAAAGCTAAATACTTACCTGTAAAATAAATCCTAATATAGCTACAATATAAATTATAATTATATTGTAGCTATTTTAGGATTTATATTTATTTTACAGGTAACTTTGTATTTATTTTAACCAGGTACAATAGCTATTAAATAGTTAAGAACTATTTAATAGCTAAAATAGTTAAAATAATTACAAATTTACCTGTAAAAGAAATCCTAACCTAAGTTACAAATAAACCTAACACTAGACTATCAATAAATTAATTAAATAAACTACCTACAATTACCTACAATTAACCTAACACTACACTATCAATAAATTAATTAAATACAATTGCTACAAAGAAATACAATTAAATAAACTAGCTAAAGTACAAAAAATAAAAAAGAACTAAGTTACAAAAAATAAAAAATTATTTACAAACATAAGAAAAATATTACAACAATTTTAAACTAATTACACCTACTCTAAGCCCCCTAATAAAATAACAAAGCCCCCCAAAATAAAAAAATGCCCTACCCTATTCTAAATTACTAAAGTTCAATGCTCTTTTACCTTACCAGCCCTGAACAGGGCCCTTTGCGGGGCATGCCCCAAGAAATTCAGCTCTTTTGCCTGTAAAAAAAAACATACAATACCCCCCCCAACATTACAACCCACCACCCACATACCCCTAATCTAACCCAAACCCCCCTTAAATAAACCTAACACTAAGCCCCTGAAGATCATCCTACCTTGTCTTCACCATACCAGGTTCACCGATCGGTCCAGAAGAGCTCCTCCGATGTCCTGATCCAAGCCCAAGCGTGGGGCTGAAGAGGTCCATGATCCGGCTGAAGTCTTCATCCAAGCGGGCCAGAAGAGGTCTTCCATCCGATTGAAGTCTTCATCCAAGCGGCATCCATCCGGAGCGAAGCGGCAGCATCCTGAAGACCTCCACCGCGGAACATCCATCCTGGCCGACGACTGAACGACGAATGACGGTTCCTTTAAATGACGTCATCCAAGATGGCGTCCCTCGAATTCCGATTGGCTGATAGGATTCTATCAGCCAATCGGAATTAAGGTAGGAATATTCTGATTGGCTGATGGAATCAGCCAATCAGAATCAAGTTCAATCCGATTGGCTGATAGCATCAACCAATCAGATTTTTCCTACCTTAATTCCGATTGGCTGATAGAATCCTAACAGCCAATCGGAATTCGAGGGACGCCATCTTGGATGACGTCATTTAAAGGAACCGTCATTCGTCGTTCAGTCGTCGGCCAGGATGGATGTTCCGCGGTGGAGGTCTTCAGGATGCTGCCGCTTCGCTCCGGATGGATGCCGCTTGGATGAAGACTTCAATCGGATGGAAGACCTCTTCTGGCCCGCTTGGATGAAGACTTCAGCCGGATCATGGTCCAAGAAACTCATTGATTGTTACAGGAAGTGATTGATTTCAGTTATTTTTTCCAAGGGGTGTACTACCAAATATTAAATTGAGGGCACCAATAATTTTGTCCAGTCCATTTTTGGAGTTTTGTGGGGAATATGTCAGATTTGGATTTTTTTTCTCCACATACCAATATGAACAAAAGAAATAAACATGAGAATGCCTAAATATTTGTAATTTCAACAATTTTCTGGGCGAAAAAAAAAATGATCTGACAGAAATGCAGGGGTGCCAATATTTTTGGCCATGACTGTATATAGTATATGTCTAAATATGTGTATGAGTGTATAAATATGTATATACATGTGTATTTAAGTGTGTGTATATATACAGTATATATATATATATATATATATATATATACACACACATACAGGGAGTGCAGAATTATTAGGCAAATGAGTATTTTGACCACATCATCCTCTTTATGCATGTTGTCTTACTCCAAGCTGTATAGGCTCGAAAGCCTACTACCAATTAAGCATATTAGGTGATGTGCATCTCTGTAATGAGAAGGGGTGTGGTCTAATGACATCAACACCCTATATCAGGTGTGCATAATTATTAGGCAACTTCCTTTCCTTTGGCAAAATGGGTCAAAAGAAGGACTTGACAGGCTCAGAAAAGTCAAAAATAGTGAGATATCTTGCAGAGGGATGCAGCACTCTTAAAATTGCAAAGCTTCTGAAGCATGATCATCGAACAATCAAGCGTTTCATTCAAAATAGTCAACAGGGTCGCAAGAAGCGTGTGGAAAAACCAAGGCGCAAAATAACTGCCCATGAACTGAGAAAAGTCAAGCGTGCAGCTGCCAAGATGCCACTTGCCACCAGTTTGGCCATATTTCAGAGCTGCAACATCACTGGAGTGCCCAAAAGCACAAGGTGTGCAATACTCAGAGACATGGCCAAGGTAAGAAAGGCTGAAAGACGACCACCACTGAACAAGACACACAAGCTGAAACGTCAAGACTGGGCCAAGAAATATCTCAAGACTGATTTTTCTAAGGTTTTATGGACTGATGAAATGAGAGTGAGTCTTGATGGGCCAGATGGATGGGCCCGTGGCTGGATTGGTAAAGGGCAGAGAGCTCCAGTCCAACTCAGACGCCAGCAAGGTGGAGGTGGAGTACTGGTTTGGGCTGGTATCATCAAAGATGAGCTTGTGGGGCCTTTTTGGGTTGAGGATGGAGTCAAGCTCAACTCCCAGTCCTACTGCCAGTTTCTGGAAGACACCTTCTTCAAGCAGTGGTACAGGAAGAAGTCTGCATCCTTCAAGAAAAACATGATTTTCATGCAGAACAATGCTCCATCACACGCGTCCAAGTACTCCACAGCGTGGCTGGCAAGAAAGGGTATAAAAGAAGAAAATCTAATGACATGGCCTCCTTGTTCACCTGATCTGAACCCCATTGAGAACCTGTGGTCCATCATCAAATGTGAGATTTACAAGGAGGGAAAACAGTACACCTCTCTGAACAGTGTCTGGGAGGCTGTGGTTGCTGCTGCACGCAATGTTGATGGTGAACAGATCAAAACACTGACAGAATCCATGGATGGCAGGCTTTTGAGTGTCCTTGCAAAGAAAGGTGGCTATATTGGTCACTGATTTGTTTTTGTTTTGTTTTTGAATGTCAGAAATGTATATTTGTGAATGTTGAGATGTTATATTGGTTTCACTGGTAAAAATAAATAATTGAAATGGGTATATATTTGTTTTTTGTTAAGTTGCCTAATAATTATGCACAGTAATAGTCACCTGCACACACAGATATCCCCCTAAAATAGCTATAACTAAAAACAAACTAAAAACTACTTCCAAAACTATTCAGCTTTGATATTAATTAGTTTTTTGGGTTCATTGAGAACATGGTTGTTGTTCAATAATAAAATGAATCCTCAAAAATACAACTTGCCTAATAATTCTGCACTCCCTGTATATATATATATATATATATATATATATATATATATATATATATATATATATATAGATTTATATATACGAAATGAGGAAAAAGGAAGCTGAGCCCTGAGGTCAGTAATGGAGTTTATTGCAATGCAGGCTTACAGCAAGCTAGGTGAACTCCATCTAACGCGTTTCGCGCATGAACACATGCGCTTCATCATATATATATATATATACTTTGGAGCCCTTTCAACTGAAATATCTTAAATCTGGTTTCATTTTTAATAAGGTTTTTACTATGTATCTAACCCCTTCAGGACCAGCGACGTACCCTATGGGGATTGTGTAATTAATAGCATGGTGTCACTGCTATTTCCAGTGACCAGAAGGGAGGGTATGAAAGCGCTATTGAAAACAAGAAATCCCATAATGACCGGCGACATATATGGTCCGTCTTGGTCACTATATTTTACATTCCAATGTTCTTCACGTAGAAAAAAATGTTCTTTGTATTTTTAAATATATATATATATATATATATCTGTATATATCTATACCTGTATATATTCATATAGATGCTTTGGCGTTAAGGGAATCTGCTGACTTGAAGTAAAAAGGTGCGTCATTGTGAACCTAATTTGCATATCTTACCCAGAATCCTTTACTGCATTAGAAACAATGTATTCTAGAGGTTTTCTGTGGGAAAAATAAGCCTTCTGGCCTGTCTAGATTTGTTAATGAACTACACAATTATATATTTTCTCTATATTTTTATGCGTAGTGGAGGATTTTAAACTCACCTTTTACCTCCCCCTAATTTAAAATGTTGTTGTATTTTGCCCGAAATCAATTTCACCCAGCAGTGATTCAAATCTTCTCCCAGCTGATGAGTAGCAATAACTACGAAACAGTCTGTCCTGGGATGGTTATGAATCACTGCACTAACCCTAGCTAAGCTTATAAGCTGTGTGAACAGTGATGCTTTGGCGTTAAGGGAATCTGCTGAAAAGCAGATTTGAAGTAAAAAGATGCGTCACTGTGAACCTAATTTGCATATCTTACCCAGAATCCTTTGCTGCATTGGAAACAATGTATTCTAGAGGTTTTCTGTGGGAAAAACAAGCCTTCTGGCCTGTCTAGATTTGTCAATGAACTACACAATGAGATGTTTTCTCTATATTCATATAGATACAGTATATAGGTATAGTTATATTTTTTTTTTAAAAAAAATCACATATATACAGTATATATATATATATATATATATATATATATATATATAAAGATAAAAATAACCTTGAAGAACATTGGAATGTAAAATATTCATAACTACCTTTGGGTTTAAGTGCTGTGTCGGGTTAAAGCAATAAGTATTAGGTTTTTGTTTTTCGAAAGACTGCTCCATTGAAGTCAAAAGGGAGAAGAAGTTAATGTGGTCGCAATATCTGAAAATCACAATTTAGCGCACCACTTGTAATCTGACCCTTTGGGGTCCATTTATCGATGTGTGGACGGACATGATAAGCTATAGCGAACCATGTCCGCCGCACATCGATAAATGCCAACAGCGTACGCTGTCAGCATTTATCATTGCACCAGCAGTTCTTGTGAAGAGGCGGCGTATGAGTTAAGGAGCAGCGGTCTTAAGACCACTGCTTCTTAACTCCTGTTTCCGGCGAGCCTGAAGGCTTGCGTGGAAAAAAAGGGGAACAGGGGCCATTCGGCCCTTGTTAAATAGACCCCTTTGCCTCTAAACATTGCTGCAAAGACGTTCATTATAACTTCTTCTGTAACTTTAAATCTTCTGTGATCCACAGAATATAATAGTAACTAGTGTAATACTGCTATACACCAATATATATTTGAAAAGTGACAAGTTAATACTGGCATTTCTTATGGCACATCACAAGGGCCGTGGCTTCTGGGCAGTAAGCACGTCTGAGTTGGCAGAGGAAGGTTACTCTTGCACGCAGCATCCTCCCTCTTAATCTTATGGAGAAGGAGTTTATTGCTAGTGCGGCTGACCTAGGAGCAGTTGCATCTGATGCCCTCCAAAGGTAGAAATTCTGATTGTGCCTCTTATCTTGTACATTGTATCTCCTATCAAATATTCAGCACTGGAGCAGATAGCTGCCCCTAGCTCAGTAGGCATTGGCATACGATTAAAGTGTTGGCAATGAATATCTGAGGAAAAATCAACCATGATATATCTCTCTTCCTTCTTCTTCCTTACCTCTTTCCCTCTCCCCACTTCTCTCTTCCTCTCACTTCCCTTCCCCTCCCTATCTCTCTCTTTCTTAACCTTCCAATCCTTATTGCTCTCTCAACCCCTCCCTCCCTATCTCTCTCTATCTCAGCCTTCCAATCCTTATTGCTCTCTCAACCTTTCCCTCCCTATCTCTATCTCTCTACCTTCCTATCCGTATTGCTCCCTCAACCTCTCCCTCCATATCTCTCTTTCTACCTTCCAATCCTTATTGCTCTCTCAACCTCTCCCTTCCTATTTACCTTTCTACCTTCCAATCCTTAATGTTCTCCAAACCTCTCCCTTCCTATTTACCTTTCTACCTTCCAATCCTTAATGTTCTCTCAACCTCTCCCTTCCTATTTACCTTTCTACCTTCCAATCCTTAATGTTCTCTCAACCTCTCCCTCCCTATCTCTTTCTTTCTCTCTCTACCTTCCAATCCTTATTGCTCTCTCAACCTCTCCATCCCTATCTCTCTCTTTCTCAACCTTCCAAGCCTTATTGCTCTGTCAACCTCTCCCTATCTCTTTCTCTACATTCCAATCCTTATTGTTCTTTCAACCTCCCCTTCCCTATCTCTCCACTTTTACACCTCCCTATATCTCCTTTTATCTCCTCGCTATCTCTCCCTCTACCTTTCTTGCCTCTCCTGCTTGGATTCTCCTTTCCCCTCCCATCCTCACCATTACCACGGCATTAAATTCGCTTCTGCATACACTGAGCTACATTTCTCACACACTACTCAGCTTTAGTAGCAAAATCGCTAATACATGTATACTGCGGATTAGAAAAGAAAATATAATCTCTCTTTTCAGGGTTTAGGATTTTCCATATATCATATAAAGCTAACTCTTTCAAACTATCATTAATTGTTTGATAGTAGATTTGGCGGTAGCTGATTTGTACTTAGAGTTGTCCATCAATAAATTTAATGTTACATTAAAGTCTCCTCCTAAAATTAAAAGACCTTTCTGAAGGTCTATAAACGGATTGATTTTTTTTTTTAAATTCTTGTTGTTTTATATTTGGACTATATACATTAAATATTTTAATTGGAATACCTTGTATCATACCCTGGATCCCTAGGAATCTTCCCTCTGCGTCTTTTTCCTGGTCCTACAATAAGTCTAATCTTTTGTGAAGGAGAATACAGACCCCATTCCTCTTAACCTTGATCGAAGCTGTAAAACAAGAAGTGTATTTTTCATTAGTAAATTAAGGATCTCTATTTCTTTTAAAATGGGTCTCTTGAATTAAAATGATATCCCCTTTTAATCTCTCTAAATCCCTAAGAGCCATGGATCGTTTCTGAGGGGTATTAAGACCCTTAGCATTAATCATGATAACTTGTAATATATTCATCAACCTTTAGTGTTTATGCTTTCCATGTTTGCATATAATCTATGGGGCATATTTATCAAACTCTGAAGGCTCGCCAGAAACAGAAGTTATGAAGCAGCGGTCTAAAGACCGCTGCTCCATAACCTGTCCGCCTGCTCTGAGGCGGCGGACAGAAATTGACAGAAATCAACCCGATCGAATACGATCAGGTTGATTGACTCTCCCTGCTAGCGGCTGCGAATCTGCAAGGGGCGGCATTGCACCAGCAGTTCACCAGAACTGCTGGTGCAATGATAAATGCAGAGAGCGTATGCTGTCTGCATTTATCGATGTGCAGCAGACATGTCCACTTGCACCATAATAAATAAGCCACTATATGTACATCTGTATTTTACCATTATTATATTTAAAATCTTATACTCTGTAATAATAATAAAAAATAAAAAAAACACTAGGATATTAGGTATTGTCCTCTTGTCAGGTGAGCTTTTTCATGTTTAGAGAATGAAAAACAACAAAAAAACTGTGAAAATTTTAAAAATGGAACCTTCAAAAAAGGTTACTTAAAAAAAATTGGAGTGATAAGGGTACCTTGGTGCTAAAAAAAAACAACAAAATAAACTGAGTAGTGGAACCTTCAAGGAGGTTACTTAAAGGGACAGTCAACCCAAAATGGGTTCTAACTCTTACATATAGACTTTCAAACAATTATTATTTTCCAATGTAGCCCAATTTTCCACAATATTTCGTTATCATGTGAAAAGACTTACTATTTTCGGCTGTGCTGTTCAAAAATATCCACCTGCCCCCTCCCCTATTTCGTCAGCAGTCTGTGCTCCCATTAACTTTTCTATTCTACACGCTCCCGGGGGTTTGCGCATGCGCAATGTGACGATTTTCGTCAAGGAGGTACTTTTGAATCCGGAACTGAAAGTAACTGCTCAGTACACAGCTTGTACCCCCTTGACGAAAATCACCTTTATTGAAATCACCTATTCTCCTTTTTTCCTCTTCTTTATAACTTTTATGACTCCTTCTTTAAGGGGTGAGTGAAAACTTGATTGTTAATGTCCACTTATAATTCTCCCCTGCTCTAACTAATACCCTTTTTCTCTTTAAGGGGTTAGTCTTTTTTATTTTTTTTCCGCTTTGTAGCAACTCTTCACTTTTCTTACTCTCTGGAGTAATCCCCCTCTCTCAATTATGTCTGCTTGTACCCAGCTGCTCACCTATTTTCACTCCACTTGCTGCCTTTAGGTTATACCCGGCGTCTTCCATCACTGCTTCCGCAGCTGCTCTGCTTTGATGCTTCCCTCTTGGAACGTCGTCTCTATTGTGCGCCTATCGGCGAGTTGGTTGCTCACTCTCTGCACACTCCCAGCTGGTTATCTGTTCCCACTCCTCTAACTGTGGGCTTCCCAGCGTGTCCTCTGTCACTACAGCTACAGCTGTTCTGCTTTGATGTGGCCCTTCTTGGTGCACCGATTCTGCTGTACGCTGGTTGGTGAGTTATTGTGATACCGGGCTTTACTGTTGGTTTCTGCACTCTGCAACGTGTAATCAATTGAAGTGGGGGGAGAAAAATAGAAGTATTCCACAATGGAGATTGGACGATACATTATTAGAAAAGCAAGGAGTGAAAGAAAAGATAGAGGAACAAATTGACGAGTTCTTCCTCTTAAATAACATAGAGGAGATCTTGCCTGCATTATTATGGGATACACACCAATGTGTGAATAGGTGGAATTAATAAAATTAAAAAATATTCAGAAAAAGGAAAGGAAAAGAGAATTGGAGGACATCATTAACAAGATTCAAGACTTAGATATTGCGCATAAGTTAAACCCTGTGAATGATAAAATCTTGGCCGAATTAATACACAAAAGAAAAAGTTTACTAGAGTATTGGTCCATGGTTAACAAAAAGAGAAGCTAGAGATAATACAATAAAAAACATTCATTTAATTGAATATGCACAAAAAATGAATCTACCCTTCTCCATCATATCTGCAGATCATATCTGCAGATGCAGGAAAAGTCTTTTATGGAAAAAAAACTCTAGATTTCTTTGATTTTGGCCCAAAATTAGTAAATTGTCATGTCATTGTAAAATAACCCAACGGCACGGATAAAAATAAATGGCAACATTTCTGATCCTTTCAAAGTATCTAATGGTACAAGACAGGGTTGCCCTCTATCTCCAACATTATTTATTCTGTGTATGGAAATAATGACAGCTCATATCAGACAGAATACAAAAATAAAGGATATCAATTTAGGGAATATATATATTATGCAACAGGGGCGGGCTGATCAGCCAGGCAAATAGAACCTGGGCCAAGGGACTAACAAGTAAGGGGCCCCATAAATGGCATCTCCATGGCTCCTGGTGCATTTCTTAAGCTGGAGTTTTCAGTTGCCATATCAGTAACTAAGCAGTTAAGTGGGATTAGTGGGGGCCCTGGAGTGTGGGGGGTCCTGCTGGGGGTCTGTCGCTGTGAGGGCGACAGACAGACGGTATATAACGGTATATAACTACCGGGCTCTGGACATGTCCAGCTAAAATTTACCGGGCCTTGAGGTCACTTTGGTTGAGAAGCACTGACCTAGAATACTTTATCAATTACAAACACTCCCAATCCCAAAAATATTTCTGATTAATTTACAAAAGGGAATTTAAATTATATTTGGGGTAGAATCTAGACACATTATATAAAAAAAGAAATAAGGGAGGATTGGGATTACCTAACATAAATAAATATAGACAAGCAATAATGCTTCAACGAATCTTAGACTAGCATCTGAATGAAGAGGCGAAAAGATGGGTACAATTAGAGAGTGAATTAATATTAGAAAGGCCTATAAGCAGTGAATGTTGGTTAACCACAAAAGAGAGATCTAGAAATGTCAAAGAATTTAATATAATCCGTGAGACATTTCGGATATGGGATCAAATTATAAAAAAGATAAGTTAAAGCTAACATCTATCCTATCACCATTATTATCTGTTGGAGGGAAATAAACTTTCTTTAAAGGCAAACATAAAGAGAATAAATCACTAGATTCTATTAAGATAATATATATAATAGATAAAGGGAAACTTCTTACACAAGATAAACTTATAGATAAAGGGCTTGACTAACTAGCAGATTGGTATACTTACTCACAGATCCATTATTTCATATATGTTAATAAAGATAAAAATAAGATCTTAAGACCGCTGACCACATTTGAGAGCATGTGTTGTATGCAATTAGGTAAAAAAACATCTATTATCTAAGTCTTATGAGTTATTACAGAATAACATGGTTGAACTTCCAAGTTATGTGGATAAATGGCAAACAGAATTAGGTTACCCTATAGAGGACAAAATATGGCATAATATTTTTAAAAGGACAAAATCATCAGTTTCAACAAGATGCATAGAACAAAATCTTAAAGTACTATCCAGATGGAACATCACCCCTGTTAGAATTCAAAAACTGTTCCCACACACTAAAGATTTATGTTGAAGAGGATGTGGAAGTAAGGGTACGCTATCCCACATTCTCTGGTCATGCCCAATGATAAAGGGATTTTGGTCAGAAATATTCTATTTGATAGATAAAAAATTTGAGAATCACAACCTAAATAATTTTCTGTCAGTTATTTTAAGCAATCTAAATAGTAAGATAGGGAAAAGGAGTTTATATTTGATTCAGATCATCTTTAATAGTGCTCAAAATGTTATCTTAAAAAAATGGAGACTTGTACCCACATTTGATAAATGGATAGTTAAAGTTATTGAATATCTCATAAATGAGGAATATTACTTTTTGAGGACTAGTAGAAGGGATCAGTATATAGAATTAAAAATCCTATGGGAAAAGATAATAGAAGGAAGAATATCCCAGAACCATTTAAATTAAGCTAGGAATAAGAATGAGTGCTAATTCTGAATTGTTATTCTGTTCTGTTTCTTTTTATATATATTTGAGTTTGAGTAGACTTTACAAAAGGCAAAAAAACATAATTTATGTAAGAACTTACCTGATAAATTCATTTCTTTCATATTGGCAAAAGTCCATGAGCTAGTGACGTATGGGATATACAATCCTACCAGGAGGGTCAAAGTTTCCCAAACCTCAAAATGCCTATAAATACACCCCTCACCACACCCACAATTCAGTTTAATGAATATCCAAGTAGTGGGGAGATAGAAAAAGGAGTAAAAAGCATCAAAAAAGGAACTGGAAATATAATTGTGCTTTATACAAAAAAAACATAACCACCATAAAAAGGGTGGGTCTCATGGACTCTTGTCAATATGAAAGAAATGAATTTATCAGGTAAGTTCTTACATAAATTATGTTTTCTTTCATGTAACTGGCAAGAGTCCATGAACTAGTGACATATGGGATAGTAATACCCAAGATGTGGAACTTCACAAAAGAGTCACTAGAGAGGGAGGGATAAAATAAAAACAGACATTTTCCGCTGAAAAATTAAATCCACAACCAAAAGAATATCAGCTAGATTACGAGTTTTTGTCGGGAATGGTGTGCGTGACTAACGCACACTTTTCCCTCACCGCTCACCTAAAGTAACACTGGTATTACGTTTTTTTTTAAACCCGGCATTAGCCGCAAAAAGGTGAGCATAGAGCAAAATTTAGCTCCACATCTCACCTCAATACCAGCGTTGCTTATGGTAGCGGTAAGCTGGCTAAACGTGCTTGTGCATGATTTCCCCATAGGAATCAATGGGGCAGATTGGGCTGAAAAAAAACCTAACACCTGCAAAAAAGCGGCTTTCAGCTCCTAACGCAGCCCCATTGATTCCTATTGGGAAATAAAAGTTATGTCTACACCTAACACCCTAACATGAACCCCGAGTCTAAACACCCCTAATCTTACACTTATTAACCCCTAATCTCCCGCCCCCAACATCGCCGACACCTGCATAATATTATTAACCCCTAATCTGCCGCTCCGGACACCGCCGCCACCTACATTATCCCTATGAACCCCTAATCTGTCACCCCCAACATCACCACCACCTACATTATATTTATTAACCCCTAATCTGCCGCCCCCAACGTCGCCGCTACTATATTAAATTTAATAACCCCTAAACCTAAGTCTAACCCTAACCCTAACACCCCCCTAACATAAATATAATTTAAATAAAACGAAATTAAATTACTACAATTAAATAAATTAATCCTATTTAAAACTAAATACTTACCTGTAAAATAAACCATAAGATAGCTACAATATAACTAATAATTACATTGGTGCTAGCTTAGGGTTTATAATTATTTTACAGGCAAGTTTGTATTTATTTTAACTAGGTAGAATAGTTATTAAATAGTTATTAACTATTTAATAACTTCCTAGTTAAAATAAGTACAAATTTACCTGTAAAATAAATCCTAACCTAAGTTACAATTACACCTAACACTACACTATCATTAAATTAATTTACTAATTTACCTACAATTAAATACAATTCAATTAAATAAACTAAAGTAAAAAAAAACAAACACTAAATTACAGAAAATAAAAAAATAATATTTTTTTTTTAAAACTAATTACACCTACTCTAATCCCCCTAACAAAATAAAAAAGTCCCCCAAAATAATAAAATTCCCTACCCTATTCCCTACCCTCTTCTATCTTCATCCATCCGGAGCGGAGCAGGTCCATCTTGAAACCAGCCGACGCGAAGCATCCTCTTCTTCCGACGACTCTCGACGAATGAAGGTTCCTTTAAATGACATCATCCAAGATGGCGTCCCTTGAATTCCGATTGGCTGATAGGATTCTATCAGCCAATCGGAATTAAGGTAGGAAAAATCCTATTGGCTGATTAGATCAGCCAATAGGATTGAAGTTCAATCCTATTGGCTGTTCCAATCAGCCAATAGAATGCAATCTCAATCCTATTGGCTGATTTAATCAGCCAATAGGATTTTTCCTACCTTAATTCCGATTGGCTGATAGAATCCTATTAGCCAATCGGAATTCAAGGGACGCCATCTTGGATGACGTCATTTAAAGGAACCTTCATTCGTCGGGAGTTGTCGGAAGAAGAGGATGCTCCGCGTCGGCTGGCTTCAAGATGGACCCGCTCTGCTCCAGATGGATGAAGATAGAAGATGACGCCTGGATGAAGCCTTCTGCCCGTATGGAGGTCCTCTTCTGCCCGGATCGGATGAAGACTTCGGACCCTCTGGAGGACCACTTGTGCCTGGCTGGGTGAAGATGGCTCAAGGTAGGGTGATCTTCAAGGGGGTAGTGTTAGGTTTTATTAAGGGGGGATTGGATGGGTTTTAGAGTAGGGTTGGGTGTGTGGGTGGTGGGTTTTAATGTTGGGGGGGTATTGTATTTTTTTTTACAGGTAAAAGAGCTGATTACTTTGGGGCAATGCCCCACAAAAAGCCCTTTTAAGGGCTATTTGTAATTTAGTATAGGGTAGGGAATTTTATTATTTTGGGGGGCTTTTTTATTTTGTTAGGGGGATTAGAGTAGGTGTAATTAGTTTAAAAAAATTGTAATTATTTTTTATTTTTTGTAATTTAGTGGGTTTTTTTGTACTTTAGTTTATTTTATTTAATTGTATTTAATTGTAGGTAATTTAGGGAATTAATTTAATTATAGTGTAGTGTTAGGTGTAATCGTAACTTAGGTTAGGTTTTATTTTACAGGTAAATTTGTACTTATTTTAACTAGGTAGTTATTAAATAGTTAATAACTATTTAATAACTATTCTACCTAGTTAAAATAAATACAATCTTACCTGTAAAATAAAAATAAACCCTAAGCTAGATACAATGTAACTTATAGTTATATTATACCTAGCTTAGGGTTTATTTTAGAGGTAAGTATTTAGTTTTAAATAGGAATTATTTATTTAATTATAGTAATTTTATTTAGTTTTATTTAAATTATATTTAAGTTAGGGGGGTGTTAGGGTTAGGGTTAGACTTAGGTTTAGGGGTTAATAAATTTAATATAGTAGCGGCGATGATGGGGGCGGCAGATTAGGGGTTAATAATTGTAGGTAGGTGTTGGCGATATTAGGGATGGCAGATTAGGGGTTAATAAAATGTAACTAGTGTTTAAGAGGCGGGAGTGCGGCGGTTTAGGGGTTAATATATTTATTTAAGTGGCGGCGATGTCCGGTCGGCAGATTAGGGGTTAAAAACTTTATTAAAGTGTTTCCGATGTGGGGGGGGGTGTCTCGGTTTAGGGATTAATAGGTAGTTTATCGGTGTTAGTGTACTTTTTAGCACTTTAGTTAAGAGTTTTATGTTACAGCGTTAGCCCATAAAACTCTTAACTACTGACTTTTAAATGCGGTAGGAGTCTTGAAAGGAAAGGGTCTACCGCTCACTTCTTCAAAGACTCGTAATACCGGCGTTAGGCAAATCTCATTAAAAAGATAGAATACGCAATTGACGTAGGGGGATTTGCAGTAAGCTCGAGTCACGGAAGAAAAGTGAGTGGTACACCTGTACCCGCCAGACTCCTAATACCAGCGGGCATTAAAAAGCAGCGTTGGGACCTCTCAACGCTGCTTTTTAAGGCTAACGCAAGACTCGTAATCTAGCCGTAAGTTTTTCTTACAATTGAAAAGAAAAAAACTTAAAACATAAGCAGAGGAATCAAACTGAAACAGCTGCCTGAAGAACTTTTCTACCAAAAACTGCTTCTGAAGAAGCAAATACAAGAAAATGGTAGAATTTTGTAAATGTATGCAAAGAAGACCAAGTCGCTGCTTTGGAAATCTGATCAACTGAAGCTTCATTCTTAAAAGCCCACGAAGTGGAGACTGATCTAGTAGAATGAGCTGTGATTCTCTGAGGCGGGACCTGACCCGACTCCTAATAAGCCTTATGAATCAAAAGCTTTAACCAAGATGCCAAGGAAATGGCAGAAGCCTTCTGACCTTTCCTAGAACCAGAAAAGATAACAAATAGACTAGAAGTCTTCCTGAAATCTTTAGTAGCTTCAACATAATATTTCAAAGTTCTTACAATATCCAGAGAATTTAAGGATCTCTCCAAAGAATTCCTAGGATTAGGACACAAAGAGGGGACAACAATTTCCCTATCAGATAGATCCTCTTAAGAGGCCGATAATTCAGTATGTTTTCGGTCATTTGAAAATTCATCATCTTTATGAGAAGTTTTAAAAGACCTTTTACGTTTATTAGAAGGCGGAATGGCAGACAAAGCCTTCTGAATCGCATCAGCAATAAAATCTTTTATATTCACAGGGATATCATGTACATTAGATGTTGAAGGAACAACAGGCATAGTACTAGTACTGATGGATACATTCTCTGCATGTAAAAGCTTATCATGACAACTGTTACATACTACAGCTGGAGATATAATCTTTCCTAATTTACAACAGATACACTTATCTTTGGTAGAACTGTTATCAGGCAGCAGGAATCCAACAGTGGTTTCTGAGACATGTTCAGATTGAGATATCTTGCAAATGTAAGAGAAAAAAACAACATATAAAGCAAAATTATCAATTTCCTTATAGGGCAGTTTCAGGAATGGGAACAAAATGCAAACAACATAGCCCTCTGAGCATTAAAAAAGGCAAGAGGCATATAGGAAGTGGGGTTTAAATAATAAATGGCGAGATTACGAGTTTTGCGTTAGCCTTAAAAAGCAGCGTTAAGGGGACCTAAAGCTGCTTTTTATCTAACGCTGGTATTACAAGTTTGGCAGGTAGAGGCTCACCGCTCACTTTTCTTCCGCGACTTTTCCATACCGCAAATCACCTTACGTCAATTGCGTATCCTATCTTTTCTATGGGATTTGCCTAACGCTGGTATTACAAGTCTTGGAAGAAGTGAGCGGTAGACCCTCTCCTGGCAAGACTTCTACCGCATTTAAAAGTCAGTAGTTAAGAGTTTTATGGGCTAACGCCGGAACATAAAACTCTTAACTAAAGTGCTAACAAGTACACTAACACCCATAAACTACATATTAACCCCTAAATCAAGGCCCCCCCACATCGCAAACATTATAATAAATATTTTTAACCCCTAATCTGCTGATCGGACATCGCCACCACCCATATTATACTTATGAACCCCTAATCTGCTGCCCCTAACATCGCCGCAACCTACATTATAGTTATTAACCCCTAATCTTCTGCCCCCAACGTCGCCGCAACCTAACTACACTTATTAACCCCTAATCTGCCGACCGGACATTGCCGCTACTTTAATAAATGTATTAACCCCTAAACCGTCACACTCCCGCCTCGCAAACACTAGTTAATTTTTATTAACCCCTAATCTGCCTGCCCTAAATAGCCGACACCTACTTACATTTATTAACCCCTAATCTGCCACCACCAACGTCGCCGCTACTATAATAAAGTTATGAACCCCTAAACCTAAGTCTAACCCTAACACCCCCCTAATTTAAATATAATTTAAATACATCTAAATAAAATAACTACAATTAAATAAATTATTCCTATTTAAAACTAAATACTTACCTGTAAAATAAACCATAAGATAGCTACAATATAACTAATAATTACATTGTAGCTATCTTATGATTTATTTTTATTTTACTTTCAACTTTGTATTTATTTTAACTAGGTACAATATTTAATAACTACCTAGCTAAAATAAGTACAAAATTACCTGTAAAATAAATCCTAACCTAAGTTACAATTACACCTAACACTACACTATCATTAAATAAATTACCTAAACTACCTACAATTAATTACAATTAAATACAATAAACTAATTTACGAAAAAAAACAAACACTAAATTACACAAAAAAATAAACACTAAATTACAAAAAATAAAAAAATACAAGAAGTTTAAACTAATTACACCTAATCTAAGCCCCCTAATAAAATAAAAAAGCCCCCCAAAATAATAAAAAGCCTTACCCTATACTAAATTACAAATAGCCCTTAAAAGGGCCTTTTGCGGGGCATTGCCCCAAAGTAATCAGCTCTTTTACCTGTAAAAAAAAGAATACAATACCCCCCCAACATTACAACCCACCACCCACACACCCCTACTCTAAAACCCACCCAATACCCCCTTAAAAAAACCTAACACTTCCCCATTGAAGATCACCCTACCTTGAGCCATCTTCACCCAGCCGGGCACCAGTGGTCATCCGATCCATCCAGAAGTCTTCATCTGATGGGCCAGAAGAGGAAATCCAGACCGGCAGAAGTCTTCATCCTATCCGGGCAGAAGAGGACATCCGGACCGGGAGAAGGCTTTATCCAAGCGGCATCTTCTATCTTCATCCATCCGACGAGGAACGGCTCCATCTTGAAGACCTCTGGCGCGGAACATCCTTCTAGGCCGACGACTAACTATGAATGACGGTTCCTTTAAATAACGTCATCCAAGATGGCGTGCCTCGAATTCCGATTGGCTGATAGGATTCTATCAGCCAATCGGAATTAAGGTAGGAAAAATCTGATTGGTTGATGCTATCAGCCAATCGGATTGAAGTTCAATCCGATTGGCTGATTGGATCAGCCAATAGAATGCGAGGTCAATTCTATTGGCTGATCCAATCAGCCAATCGGATTGAACTTCAATACAATTGGCTCAGCCCCATTGTTTCCTATGGGGAAATCGTGCACGAGCACGTTTTAGCCAACTTACCGCTACCGTAAGCAACGCTGGTATTACAGTGAGACGTGGAGCTAAATTTGCTCAACGCTCACTTTTCAAAGGTTAACACAGCCATTCAGAAAACTTGTAATACTAGCGTTGTTTAAAGTGAGCGCTGGAAAAAAAAGGCTCGTTAGCAACGCAAGTCTTTACCGACAAAACTCGTAATCTAGCCGAAAATTATTTGGTGCCAAGTATGATGCGCAACGCAAAACGATTTTTTTTTGGTGCTAGCAACATCCGGAAATGATGCTCCCGTCATAGCAGACGCAACCTTGTGCAAAGAAACCTGGCATCAACTAAGATGCCGGAAATGACAAATTTGCATCACCAAACGTACCTTCGCGCCAAAAAAAATAAAAATAAACATTTCTTGCGCTGAGAATAATGCAATAAATATCAGCATTTTGCGGCCTCGCGAGCCTAAATTTTGCCCGTGAAAATTAATAAAAACAGTCAATTTTGAAGAAAAGACTATACCCCAGGTAAGAAAAAATAACTTCCTAAATATGTTTTTCCCAATTTTGAAACTGATAGTCTGCAAAAGGAAATATACATAAACCTGACTCATGGCAAATATAAGTACAATACATATATTTAGAACTTTACATTAATACATAAAGTGCCAAACCATAGCTGAGAGTGTCTTTAAGAAATAAAAACATACTTACCGAAAGACACCCATCCACATATAGCAGATAGCCAAACCAGTACTGAAACAGTTATCAGTAGAGATAATAGAATATGAGAGTATATCATCGATCTGAAAAGGGAGGTAGGAGATGAATCTCTACGACTGATAACAGAGAACCTATGAAAAGATTTCCCGTGAGGAAAACCAAAGAATTCAATAGGTGATACTCCCTTCACGTCCCTCTGACATTCCCTGTACTCTGAGAGGAATGTTTCCATGTTTAGGTCATTCTAGCCATCCTTTCCCTCCATTAACCTGTGGCCATTTTCCTCTCATAGCTATAGTGTTATTCTAAGTATTATGTAGGTACATTTATCCATAACTACAAGGAGGTGAGAGCTCCATTAGATTATGGCCTTGAGATATTTGGCATGGCTAAGATATGCAGAAGGAAGACACCTGACTGAGTGTCATCAACTGTGAAAGAAGGAAATTAAATCTTCTGAAAGATACAGTATTTATGTCGAAGGAACAAGCATAGTCACTTACTTGTGGTTTATGTATCTTCATTTATGCTGGGCAAATGCATTGCACTTTATTGTCCCTTTTGTATTTATACAATATACTGTTGATGCTTATGCTTACATTATACCATTTAATGTGTTGTAGTGGTACCAGTATGCATCATCACATCTCTGAAACAGCATAGATCCCTATACTTACCCGCTTAGGGAATACCCTCCCATGGTTGTTGGCGCCTGATGTTGACTGAGGTGTTGTATGTTCTAGATTTGGTTGTGACAATATATACCTGGTCTTCTACTCCATTTGCCCACCATATGTGTTTTTATTAGTCACACACTCTTATATGTATCATGCTTTTGTATTGTGTGGGGCTCTTTGTATTGCTGGGTAAGAACACTCATCCTATAATATAAAAGGCCAAGTGTGTTTGTCCAAAGCTGTCATGCGCAGTAGAGACAGCACGAGGACAAACACACCTGTCCTGACCTGATCTGCTGTTTGTGGCACAGTGCAGCGAAAGTGGGCATGGCCGGGTGTGACGGAAGTGTGGCCGGATGTGGTAGGTGCGTGGCCGGGCGTGGTGGGGGCGGGGTCGGCATGGTCAGCGCCAGAGAGAGGGGAGAGAGATAGAAAGAGAGGGGGAAAGACAAAAAGAGATGGGAAAGAGCTAAAGAGAGGGGAAGAGAGAGCAAACGAGAAAGGGGAAAGAGCAAAAGAGAGGGGAAAGAGTAAAAGAGAGGGGGAGAGAGAGCAAAATAGAGGGGAAAGAGCAAATGAGAGGGGAAAGAGCAAAATAGAGGGAAGAGAGAGAGCAAAAGAGAGGGGGAGAGAGAAAATAAGAGGGGGAAGAGAGAGCAAAAGAGAGGGGAAGAGAGAAAGCAAAAGAGAGGGGAAGAGAGAGAGCAAAAGAAGAGAGGGGGAGAGAGGGGGGATGGGGAGAGAGAGGGGGAGAGAGAGCAAAAAGAGAGGGGAGAGAAAGCAATAGAGAGGAGGAGAGAGAGCAAAAGAGAGGGGAGGAGAGAGAGCAAAAGAGAGGGGGAGAGAGAGAAAAAGAGAGGGGGAGAGAGAGAGCGCAAAAGAGAGGGGGAAGAGAGAGCAAAAGAGATGGGGAAGAGAGATCAAAAGAGAGGGGGAGAGAAAGCAAAAGAGAGGGGGGAGAGAGGGAGCAAAAGAGAGGGGAAAGAGCAAAAGAAAAGGGAAAGAGCAAAAAAGAGGGGGGAGAGAGCAAAAGAGAGGTGGAGTGAGAGAGTTCAAAAGAGAGGGGGAGAGAGAGAGCACGCAAAAGAGAGGGGGGAGAGAGAGTGCAAAAGAGAGGGGGAGAGAGAGAGCGCAAAAGAGAGGGGGAGAGAGAGAGCACAAAAGACAGGGGGAGAGAGAGAGCACAAAAGAGAGGGGGAGAGAGAGAGCCCAAAAGAGAGGGGGGGGGAGAGAGCACAAAAGAGAGAGGGGAAAGAGAGAGTGCAAAAGAGAGGGGGGAGAGAGAGAGCACAAAAGAGAGGGGGGAGAGCAAAAGAGAGGGGGGAGAGAAAGCAAAAGAGGGGGGAGAGAGGGAGCAAAAGAAAGGGGAGAGAGAGCAAAAGAGAGGGGGGGAGATAGAGAGCAAAAGAGAGGTGGAGCGAGAGAGTGCAAAAGAGAGGGGGAGAGAGAGCAAAAGAGAGGGGAGAGAGAGCAATAGAGAGGGGAAGAGAGAGAGCAAAAGAAAGGTATGGAGAGAGAGCAAAAGAGAGGGAAAAGAGCTAAAGAGAGGGGGAGAGAGAGCAAAAGAGAGGGGAAAGAGCAAAATAGAGGGAAGAGAGAGAAAAAGAGAGTGGGAGAGAGAGCAATAGAGAGCGGGGAGAGAGAGCAATAGAGAGGGGGAGAGAGAGAGCAAAAGAGAGGGGAGAGAGAGCGAAAAAGAGAGGGGGGAGAGAGAGCAAAAGAGAGGGGGAGAGAAAGAGCAAAAGAGAGGAGAGAGAGAGCAAAAAAAGATGGAGAGAGAGAGCAAAAAAAAAGGGAGAGAGACAGAGCAAAAGAGAGGGGGAGAGAGCACAAAAGAGGGGGGAGAGAGAGCGCAAAAGAGAGGGGGAGAGAGAGTGCAAAAGAGAGGGGGAGAGAGAAAGCACAAAAGATAGAGAGAATGTAAAAGAGAGGGGGAGAGAGAGAGTGTAAAAGAGAAGGGGAGAGAGAGCGCAAAAGAGAGGGGGATAGAGAGAACGGAAAAGAGAGGGGGGAGAGAGAGCACAAAAGAGAGGGGGAGAGAGAGCAAAAGAGAGGGGGGAGAGAAAGCAAAAGAGAGGGGGAGAGAGGGAGCAAAAGAGGAGGGGGAGAGAGAGAGCAAAAGAGAGGTGGAGCGAGAGAGAGCGCAAAAGAGAGGGGGAGAGAACGCAAAAGAGAGGGGGAGAGAGAGAGCAAAAGAGAGGGGGGAGAGAGAGCAAAAGAGAGGTGGAGTGAGAGAGAGAGCACAAAAGAGAGGGGGAGAGAGCACAAAATAGAGGCAAAGAGACCACAAAAGAGAGGGGGAGAGAGAGAGCAAGGGGTGGGACCGCTGTACTGCAAAAAAATGGCCCGTGTAAACGGGCTTTAGGACTAATCTTCTATAATTGAAATATATGTCCGTGGCTAGCCTTGTTGTCTGCAGACTCAAGCCCGGATTGGCTATTCCAAATAAAGCAAATAGTGGATGGAGCTTGTCTATTAAAAAAAAATGGGCCAGATTACAAGTGGCATGCTAATGATACCACCTCGGTGACCACCTCTATAAAAGCCAAAGTTTTAGCAGTTTGCTGGTCTGGAGCATTCAGGTGTGTGTTAATATAATGCCAAGGAGGAAAGACATCAGTGATCTTAGAGAAGCAATTGTTGCTGCCCATCAATCTGGGAAGGGTTATAAGGACATTTCCAAACAATTTAAAGTCCATCATTCTACAGTAAGAAAGATTATTCACAAGTGGGAACCATTCAAGACAGTTGCCAATCTTCCCAGTAGTGGACGTCCCAGCAAATTCACCACATGTCAAGACCGTGCAATGCTCAGATAAATTGCTAAAAACCCAAGAGTTACATCTTAGGCTCTACAGGCCTCAGTTAGTATGTTAAATGTTAAAGGGACAGTCAACACCAGAATTTTTGTTGTTTAAAAAGATAGATAATCCCTTTATTACCCATTCCCCAGTTTTGCATAACCAACACTGTTATATTAATACACTTTTTACTGCTGTGACTATCTTGTATCTAAGCATCTCCTGACCGCCCCTAATCACATGACTTTTAGTTATTATCTATTGACTTGCAGTTTAGCCAATTAGTGCAGTGTCTGCCACAACTCACAGCCGTGATCACAATGCTATCTATATGGTTTACCTGAACTACTCTCCCCTGCTGTGAAAAGCAAATACAAAAGCATGTGATTAGCGGCGGACTTCAAGGGCTTAGAAATTATCATATGAGCCTTTCTAGGTTTGCTCTCAACTAGAATACCAAGAGAACAAAGCAAAATTGTTGACTGTCCCTTTAAAGTTTAAGACAGTACAATTAGAAAAAGACTAAACAAGGTTTGCCAAGAAAAAGCCTCTTCTCTCTAAAAAGAACATAATGGCAGCAAGGCTTAGGTTTACAAAGTTGCATCTGAACAAACCACAAAACATCTGAAACAATGTCCTTTGGACGGACGAGTCAAAAGTGGAGATTTCTGGCCATAATGCACAGTGCCACAAAACCAAACAAAGTATATCAGCAAAAACACCTCATACCAACTGTCAAGCACGGTGGTGGAAGGGTGTTGATTTGGACTTGTTTTGTAGCCATAGGACCTGGGCACCTTGCAGTCATTGAGTCGACCATAAACTCCTCTGTATACCAAAGTATTCTAGAGTCATATGTGAGGCCATCTGTCCCACAGCTAAAGCTTGGCCGAAATTGGGTCATGCAACAGGACAATGATCCCAATCACACCAGCAAATCTACAACAGAATGGCTCAAAAAGAAAAGAATCAATGTGTTACAATGGCCCAGTCAAAGTCCAGACCTCATCCCAATTGAAATGCTGTGGTGGGACCTTAAAAGAGCTGTGCATAAATGAATGCCTACAAACCTCAATGAACTGAAGCAATGTTGTAAAGAAGAGTGGGACAAAATTCCTCCATAAAGATGTGAGAGACTGATAAAGTCCTACAGATAAAGATTACTTCAGGTTATTGCTGCAAAAGGGGCTCTACAAGATATTAAATCATAAGGTGTACTTAGTTTTTCACACATGGCTTCTCCATTTTAGCTTTATTTTTGTTAAATAAATCATGACACGGTGTAATATTTTGTGTTGTTGTTCATCTGAGATTGTATTCACCTAATTTTAAGACCTACTAAGTACCAGATGATTGTTATTATGTCCTGATAGGTAAAACCATATAATTCAAAGAGGGTGTACTTTCTTTTTCCCATGACTGTATATACAGATCTGTGCAAAAGTCTTAGGCAACCATTAGATTTGTTGTTTTAACAATGGTATAATGACGATATATTTAAAGGGACACTGAACCCAAATTTTGATAATAGGAGTAAATTAGAAAATTGTTTAAAATTGCATGCTCTATCTGAATCACAAAAGAAAAAAATTGTGTTCAATGTCCCTTTAATTATTTTTCAGTCTCTTTATTAGAATACTACCAGAAAATACAAGATATTTGTATGAAGTATTAAAAAACAGAAAAAAACGGCTTCTATAGACTAAAGTGGCAAGTATTTAGTGTGATCTCATCTTACTCTTGAGCAATAGCAGGAACCTGGCCCTCGTAAACCTAAATGGAATTAAACCCTAATTAATGTTATTGCTAACACCTATATTTGTCCTACTATTTTGAAATAGTTTGAAATTGTTGGGTCCAATTGTCAACAATTTGTGAGAAGAAGAGTTGGAGAGAGATGGAAGAACAAGTGGTTGCGGCCTTCAGTGAAACATAGTGGAGGGTCTGTCCTGGTTTGGGGCTACATTTGTGCCAGTGGTGTTGGCGATATTGTCCGAATTTATGGGATCATGAATGCTGAAAAGTACAGACAGGTTTTTATTCATTGTGCCATTCCTTCTGGAAAGTACCTGATTGGGAATGGTTTTATTTTTCAGCATGATAACGATCCCAAGCCCACTGCTAATGCAGTGAAATCATATTTGGAGAGAAAAACAGCTGTTAAAACACTGACAGTCATGGTCTTGGACTGGCCTCCACGGAGTCTAGACCTGAATATTATAGTGGCCGTATGGGATCACCTAGACAGAGAATTAAAAGGCCGCCTAAATCTAAAGAAGAACTCTGGGAAGTGCTGAAAGAAGCCTAGTATAATATAACTTCAGGACAGTCTCCCCAAAAGAGTTCAAGATGTGCTTAGTGCCAACAGAAGTCACACTAAATACTGACTTGTCTGAAGAAGCCATTTTGTTCTGAAAATTGTATTTTTTTTATTTTGTGTACATATTTCCTGTATTTTCTGTTTGTATCTTAATAAACAGACAGAAAAATAAATATGGATGGTCATTAAAACTTTGCTAAAACAACAAATCTAATGGTGGCTTAAGACTTTTGTAGAGTACTGTATATATCAAAATATGTGTATGTAAACATGTCTATATGTGTTTATAGGTGTATATATGTATGTGCACACATACATAAATATATGCACATAAATACACATGTATTTACTTATATACACACACATATATATACTTTTGAGCCCTTCCCAGTCAAATACCTTTAAACATGCAATATCATTTTTATTTATATTAATTTGCTTTAATGTGTTTTGAATAGAAATAATTGAAATTCCTATGTTCTTCACTTAGAAATGATTTTCTTTTTATTTATTTATATATATACTAGTCCTAAAGCCCGTGTACACGGGCCATTTTTTTAAGTACAGTGGTCCCACCCCTTGCTCTCTCTCTATCCCCCCTCTCTTTTGTGCTCTCTCTCCCCCATCTCTTTTGTGCTGTCTCTCTCCCCCTCTCTTTTGTGCTCTCTCCCCATCTCTTTTGTGCTGTCTCTCCCCCATCTCTTTTGTGCTGTCTCTCTCCCAATCTTTTTTGTGCTCTCTCCCCCTCTCTTTTGTGCTGTCTCTCTCCCCCATCTCTTTTGTGCTGTCTCTCTCCCCCATCTCTTTTGTGCTGTCTCTCTCCCCCTCTCTTTTGTGCTCTCTCCCCATCTCTTTTGTGCTGTCTCTCCCCCATCTCTTTTGTGCTGTCTCTCTCCCAATCTTTTTTGTGCTCTCTCCCCCTCTCTTTTGTGCTCTCTCCCCCTCTCTTTTGTGCTGTCTCTCCCCCCTCTCTTTTGTGCTGTCTCTCTCCCCCTCTCTTTTGTGCTGTCTCTCTCCCCATCTCTTTTGTGCTGTCCCTCCCCCTCTCTTTTGTGCTGTCTCTCTCCCCCTCTCTTTTGTGCTGTCTCTCTCCCCCATCACTTTTGTGCTGTCTCTCCCCCTCTCTTTTGTGCTCTCTCCCCCTCTCTTTTGTGCTCTCTCCCCCTCTCTTTTGTGCTGTCTCTCCCCCCTCTCTTTTGTGCTGTCTCTCTCCCCCTCTCTTTTGTGCTGTCTCTCTCCCCATCTCTTTTGTGCTGTCCCTCCCCCTCTCTTTTGTGCTGTCTCTCTCCCCCTCTCTTTTGTGCTGTCTCTCTCCCCCATCACTTTTGTGCTGTCTCTCCCCCTCTCTTTTGTGCTCTCTCCCCCTCTCTTTTGTGCTCTCTCCCCCTCTCTTTTGTGCTGTCTCTCCCCCCCTCTCTTTTGTGTTGTCTCTCTCCCTCTCTTTTGTGCTGTCTCTCTCCCCCTCTCTTTTGTGCTGTCTCTCTCCCCCATCTCTTTTGTGCTGTCTCTCCCCATCTCCTTTGTGCTGTCTCTCCCCCTCTCTTTTGTGCTGTCTCTCTCCCCCTCTCTTTTGTGCTGCCTCTCTCCCCCTCCTCTTTTGTGCTGTCCCTCCCCCTCTCTTTTGTGCTGTCTCTCTCCCCCTCTCTTTTGTGCTGTCTCTCTCCCCCATCACTTTTGTGCTGTCTCTCCCCCTCTCTTTTGTGCTCTCTCCCCCTCTCTTTTGTGCTCTCTCCCCCTCTCTTTTGTGCTGTCTCTCCCCCCCTCTCTTTTGTGTTGTCTCTCTCCCTCTCTTTTGTGCTGTCTCTCTCCCCCTCTCTTTTGTGCTGTCTCTCTCCCCCATCTCTTTTGTGCTGTCTCTCCTCCCTCTCTTGTGTGCTGTTTCTCCCCCTTTCTTTTGTGCTGTCTCTCCCCCCTCTTCTTTGTGCTGTCTCTCTCCCCCATCTCTTTTGTGCTGTCTCTCCCCCTCTCTTTTGTGCTGTCTCTCTCCCCCTCTCTTTTGTGCTGTCTCTCTCCCCCATCTCTTTTGTGCTGTCTCTCCCCCTCTCTTTTGTGCTGTCTCTCTCCCCCATCTGTTTTGTGCTGTATCTCCCCCCTCTCTTGTGTGCTGTTTCTCTCCCCTCTCTTTTGTGCTGTCTCTTCCCCCTCTCTTTTGTGCTGTTTCTCTCCCCTTCTCTTTTGTGTTGTCTCTCCCCCCTCTCTTTTGTGCTGTCTCTCTCCCCTTCTCTTTTGTGCTGTCTCTCTCCCCCATCTCTTTTGTGCTGTCTCTCCCCCCTCTCTTTTGTGCTGTTTCTCTCCCCTTCTCTTTTGTGCTGTCTCTCGCCCCCTCTCTTTTGTGCTGTCTCTCTCCCCCATCTCTGCAGTTACCCCGTCGGGCCACGCCCACGCCGCACCCACTCGCCCACGCCGTGCCCTGCCACGCCCACGCCGCACCGACCGCACCCGGCCACGCCCACGACGCACCCCTCTGGCCACGCCCACTCCACCACACGCTGACCCTGACGCCAGATCAGTCGGAAGGCCAGGTGTGTTTGTCCTCGCGCGCAGTTTCTACTTTCATAGTGGAGGGTCTGTCCTGGTTTGGGGCTACATTTTTGCCAGTGGTGTTGGCGATATTGTCCGAATTGATGGGATCATGAATGCTGAAAAGTACAGACAGGTTTTTATTCATTGTGCCATTCCTTCTGGAAAGTACCTGATTGGGAATGGTTTTATTTTTCAGCATGATAACGATCCCAAGCCCACTGCTAATGCAGTGAAATCATATTTGGAGAGAAAAACAGCTGTTAAAACACTGACAGTCATGGTCTTGGACTGGCCTCCACAGAGTCTAGACCTGAATATTATAGTGGCCGTATAGGATCACCTAGACAGAGAATTAAAAGGCCGCCTAAATCTAAAGAAGAACTCTGGGAAGTGCTGAAAGAAGCCTGGTATAATATAACTTCAGGACAGTCTCCCCAAAAGAGTTCAAGATGTGCTTAGTGCCAACAGAAGTCACACTAAATACTGACTTGTCTGAAGAAGCCATTTTGTTCTGAAAATTGTATTTTTTTTATTTTGTGTACATATTTCCTGTATTTACTGTTTGTATCTTAATAAACAGACAGAAAAATAAATATGGATGGTCATTAAAACTTTGCTAAAACAACAAATCTAATGGTGGCTTAAGACTTTTGTAGAGTACTGTATATATCAAAATATGTGTATGTAAACATGTCTATATGTGTTTATAGGTGTATATATGTATGTGCACACATACATAAATATATGCACATAAATACACATGTATTTACTTATATACACACACATATATATACTTTTGAGCCCTTCCCAGTCAAATACCTTTAAACATGCAATATCATTTTTATTTATATTAATTTGCTTTAATGTGTTTTGAATAGAAATAATTGAAATTCCTATGTTCTTCACTTAGAAATGTTTTTCTTTTTATTTATTTATATATATTCTAGTCCTAAAGCCCGTGTACACGGGCCATTTTTTTAAGTACAGCGGTCCCACCCCTTGCTCTCTCTCTATCCCCCCTCTCTTTTGTGCTCTCTCCCCCTCTCTTTTGTGCTGTCTCTCTCCCCCATCTCTTTTGTGCTGTCTCTCTCCCCCATCTCTTTTGTGCTGTCTCTCTCCCCCTCTCTTTTGTGCTCTCAGCCCATGTCTTTTGTGCTGTCTCTCCCCCATCTCTTTTGTGCTGTCTCTCTCCCAATCTTTTTTTGTGCTCTCTCCCCCTCTCTTTTGTGCTCTCTCCCCCTCTCTTTTGTGCTCTCTCCCCCTCTCTTTTGTGCTGTCCCTCTCCCCCATCACTTTTGTGCTGTCTCTCCCCCTCTCTTTTGTGCTCTCTCCCCCCTCTCTTTTGTGCTGTCTCTCCCCCCTCTCTTTTGTGCTGTCTCTCCCCCCTCTCTTTTGTGTTGTCTCTCTCCCCCATCTCTTTTGTGCTGTCTCTCCCCCTCTCTTTTGTGCTGTCTCTCTCCCCCTCTCTTTTGTGCTGTCTCTCTCCCCCATCTCTTTTGTGCTGTCTCTCCCCCATCTCTTTTGTGCTGTCTCTCTCCCCCTCTCTTTTGTGCTGCCTCTCTCCCCCTCTCTTTTGTGCTGCCTCTCTCCCCCATCTCTTTTGTGCTGTCTCTCTCCCCCATCTCTTTTGTGCTGTCTCTCCAACCTCTCTTGTGTGCTGTTTCTCCCCCTCTCTTTTGTGCTGTTTCTCCCCCCTCTTCTTTGTGCTGTTTCTCTCCCCTTCTCTTTTGTGCAATCTAATGACATGGCCTCCTTGTTCACCTGATCTGAACCCCATTGAGAACCTGTGGTCCATCATCAAATGTGAGATTTACAAGGAGGGAAAACAGTACACCTCTCTGAACAGTGTCTGGGAGGCTGTGGTTGCTGCTGCACGCAATGTTGATGGTGAACAGATCAAAACACTGACAGAATCCATGGATGGCAGGCTTTTGAGTGTCCTTGCAAAGAAAGGTGGCTATATTGGTCACTGATTTGTTTTTGTTAAATATTGTTATATTTGAGAATGTTGAGATGTTATATTGGTTTCACTGGTAAAAATAAATAATTGAAATGGGTATATATTTGTTTTTTGTTAAGTTGCCTAATAATTATGCACAGTAATAGTCACCTGCACACACAGATATCCCCCTAAAATAGCTATAACTAAAAACAAACTAAAAACTACTTCCAAAACTATTCAGCTTTGATATTAATGAGTTTTTTGGGTTTATTGTGAACATGGTTGTTGTTCAATAATAAAATTAATCCTCAAAAATACAACTTGCCTAATAATTCTGCACTCCCTGTATATACACATCTATATATACAATATATATCTATATATCACAGATTCCAGCTGTATATATTCGTATAGCAATATATGTATGTGTGTGTGTGTGTGTGTATATATATATATATATATATACTGTATATATACATACTGTTAGTTTTTTACAGCGTGCCCCATAGAAGTCTATCTGAACTCCTGAAGGTTTCACGTCTTTCGTTTCCATGCAAACTTTTTACTTTCAACTTTAAATAATACGCACGTGATCATTGTTTACTTTGAGCGCAGTTAGCACACAAGTGGATAAATAATTTGGCTCACCACTAATCTGGCCCAATATCTGCAAACAAGATGTTAGTTTGTTTAAAACATGTTTAGACTTCACTGGTATGTTATTGTCTAGCAACACAACAGAAATGTATTTTAATTATTGTTTACTGTCCCTTTAAGTACAGTATTTATGCGTTTTAGGTTTACTTAGAACTGTTGAAAATATTTATAATATATACATTTTTCCAATTAAAATGCAAGGGCATCACATTCACATATTCACATGATGAATAAATACATGCCCTCATATACTGGTGCATTTTTTTTCTTCTTATTGCCCTCTGCTGGCATGCTTAGAAAATGCTGAATTTTACGAGCTCATAGTTAACATTCATACAAGCACGTTGCTGCTAAATGCACAAACAAAAAAGTGGTGGTGTTTTTGTTAATTTATTAGATCCCATTGTTTAAGTTACTGATGATTTAAGCATTCCTTTGTATGATCTCAACATTCAGAATTAAGAGAGTTGAACATTATGGGCTAGATTACGAGTGGAGCACTGTTATGCGCAAACGATAAGGGGTATATCACGGGTGTTTGCACGCATCGGGTTTTCTGCTCGTATTACAAGTTGAATGTAAACTGTATCTCTTGAGCGTAATCGTGATTTTACGCTAGAATGATTACCGCGTCCTCGGAGCTCTGGTTAACGTTTTTTTTTTCAGAAACAAAACAAAACACAACAAAAATACATTACAAAGTACAGTTACACTCATAATAACACAATACAATAAAAAAATTTTTTAAAAATACTGCACATAAAAGTTATAAGGGCTTAAAGGGATAGTGAACCCAATTTTTTTCTCTCATGATTAAGATAGAGCATGCAATTTTAGGCAACTTTTTTAATTTATTCCTATTATAATTTTTTCTTGGTATTTTTATTTGAAAAAGCAGGAATGTAAGCTTAGAAAGAAGAAAAATTGATAATAGGAGTAAATTAAAAAGTGGCTTAAAGGGACAGTCAAGTAAAAAAAAAACTTTAATGTTTCAAATAGGGCATGTAATTTTAAACAACTTTCAAATTTACCTTTATCACCAATTTTGCTTTGTTCTCTTGGTATTCTTAGTTGAAAACTAAACCTAGGAGGTTCATATGCTAATTTCTTAGACCTTGAAGGCCACCTCTAATCTAAATGCATTTTTCACCACTAGAGGGCATTAGTTCACGTGTTTCATATAGATAACATTGAGCTCATGCACGTGAATTTACCATGGAGACAGCTCTGTTTGGCTAAAATGCAAGTCTGTCAAAAGAACTGAAATAAGGGGGCAGTCTGCTGAGGCTTAGATACAAGGTAATTACAGAGGTAAAGCGTGTATAATTATAACTGAGTTAGTTATGCAAAACTGGGGAATTGGTAATAAAGGGATTATCTATCTTTTAAAACAACAGAAATTCTGGTGTTGACTGTCCCTTTAAAATTGCATGCTCTATCTGAATCATGAAAGAAACAATTTGGGTTCAGTATCCCTTTAAAGATATGAGGTCTCAGGTGTTAGAAAAAAAAGAAGGCATGTCTAAAGATATATATGTATGTATGTGTGTGTATATATATATATATATATATATATATATAAATATGTGTGTGTGTGTGTGTGTGTACGTATGTATTTATATGTGTATATATGTATTTAGACATATACACACATATAAATACATATGTACACATATAAAGACTTCATTTTTAATATACTAAGAAATAGGAACTTAAAAAATATATTGGCCCCGTCTAAATTAAAGGGATCACCTAAAACCAATACAAACAGTCTAGGGACGTTGGATCAATGGGTTACAGGGAAACCAGGCACTTTCAAATGTGGACGTGCCAATTGCTGTATGTGTACCCATAGTTAGAATCAGGATTTTATTATGAATTGGAATAACACCAAAAGTGTACCCATTAAAGCTAGGGGCAATTGCCACTCTACATTTGTAGTCTATGGTTTAACCTGCGGTTGTGGGAAAATTTACATTGGGAGAACGAAGAGAAAAATCAAAAGGAGATGTTACGAGCATATTAATAATATAGAGACTGGTTTGAAGACACATAGTGTGTCTGAACATTTTAGGTTACATCATCGACAGGATCCTAGCAGTCATTGCATCAGCATCCTGGAGATTGTTCCATTAGGTACTAGCCCACACCAAAGGGTAACAACCTTAAGACAAAAGGAAACCAAATGGATTCAGGAGTTAGAGAGTTTAACACCTAATGGTCTGAATATAGATTTGGACTTACAGGCCTTTATGATATAGGTAGGGCATTATCCAATTGTTCTTTTCAGGTTAGTTGAATATAGAAGGATAGGGTATAATAAAGCTTGATGAGGTTTTTAATAGGATATAAGTATCAATATTTATTATTAACTAGAATTTATAAATTTGGTTATATGATAGAAAATGTATTGACATTCATTATATTTAACGATAGGTTGTTTTAAAGAATTGTTCAAATAATGTGTTTTAGAAGCAATATAAACAATGGTTTTTATGTATCATAATGTATTTAAATTATGAGCTATATAAAGAATTGTTTAAATAATGTGTTTTAGAAGCAATATAAACAATGGTTTTTATGTATTATGATGTATATAAACGATGGTTTTTATGTATTATGATGTATTTAAATTATATTGTTATGTTTTTATCTGTGCTTGCATATATAATGAAATATGCATCTATAATGAAGTAAGCTTATAACCGATTTAGAAGAACATTTAACCTTTGCAGGACTGCTGTAAAGTATATATGGATACTTGATGGTTAAACTCACTCACCTGCATGCTAGATACACATGGCCAAAGAGGCGTGTATGTAAATAAATATTGCATCATCACGCATCAGAGTGGAGGAGGGACTAGCAAGCATAACAAAGAGAGGATCACGCCGGAAAATAGCAGCCGCCTTCAGAGTCTTGAAAAAGTCAGAATGAACAGGACGAAACGCGTAGATGATAGGAAGGTTCATCAGAATAACCATTAGTATCCAGCAAAAAACACAAAAAGAGATTGAAAAAGTCCCAAGTGATAAATCAGAGCGGAGGGTGTACAGGAGGAGGATACAGAGGGCAATTCACCCGAAGCCGTATGGAACTGTCACCCGGATCTGTTTCACGGACTAGTTATAATCAAGGCACATTTGCTTTACTTTCTTGTAAGTGCAATAATTTGTATGCTCGGAATAAATTGTTTTGGATTCACCTTGAGTCGTGGATGCGCTTTGTGTTTTATCGTTCTAGTTCATTTTTAATATAGGTTTTAATTATGTATTTACTGTAACTATTTCACATTCCTATGTTTTGCACATAGCAGAATAATATGTTCTATGAAACGTATTTAAACGTATGAAATGTATTTATAAATAGATATTCCTATATATATATATATATATATATATATATATATATATGTATATATCTATACCTATATATAATCATTTATATATATAGGTATAAATATATATTGTACAAAAATATATATAAATATCTCAAAAAAGAAAGGCACTCTCCGTTGTTATAAGTAAATTAAATTTACTGTAGTTAACGTTTTCGGAGTTGCCCCCGTCCTCAGACTTACATACAAATACAAACAGACAAACTTTATGTGTTACCTGCACCAATGTGTACTCCCGACTGGGTAGCGTCCCCTCTGCGCAACTGCGCATGTGCGAGAGTCCGTATGGGAGCCCTGAAGGTTAAAAATGCCAAAAAGCAAAAGTTAAAAGGCACGGCAAAAGCTGTCAATACGTGTATTATCAAACAACATAACTAGTGAGGCGTATGTGTTGTCATAGTATACCGTAACAAGTTAGCCACTGTCAATGTTATGTATTATATTGTGCAAAATAGATCTAAATAGATCGTGCAAAATAGATCTATATATACGAACTGTGTGACAGGCCAATCGTTAATGTGTCGGATAATGTGCTTATTGCCTGCATCAGAGATATCTCAGTATCCCCTAAACTTACACCCTTGCTCGAAGCTACTGTAATAAACTAGATACCAGAACTAAGATCATCTACGATAATGTTTAGCACTATTCCTGCATACACCTCATTCTGTATCAGTGAGTGTCATTAATTACAACGGGGCGCAAGAAAAGAGGTAACTATGTGCCGGTATGATATGTGAAACCATTAGACCAACCCATCTACCCATAATCACTTCAGTCTCTACCTGGATATAACTCATGGGCAAATATGTTACAGGCAATACCCAAGTCATAATGCAAGAACTTGAAACCCTACAATAATAAGCTACTAACCAGACATCCGTCAACAACTGGAACCTGACATAAGTATGTCAACACTGGATAAATGTCCCTCCTAACTAAGCAGGTTTAGTGAGAGAACACTATGTTCAAATGCTATTGACCATCTTACTAGGAGTATCACTCTGTCCTGGTCTAGAACACCACTGTCATATTATAAACATGGCAATACATATTTCTGAATAAGGGGACTAGACCTTTCTAAGTTCGATAGACTATACCCCTACACTTTAGGGATTATGACATTACGTCATAACAAAAAATTGTTGATTAACAACAAAATACTAAAATATTTATAAATTAGATTGAACAAGCGAAGATAAGTTCTAAACACAATATGTACCAGTTCCAATTATAGAAAACACTGCATGTCAAGGTGTACATTAAGCCCTTTTGGTACCAGTGTCTCCAGTCTAAAATTCCACTGGCTTTGCCTCTGTAGCAATAACCTACTTCTGTCACACACACCCTCAGTAGAGGGGGGATATGGTCAATAATGATGAACCTGAGGTCAATCACAGTATGTCGTCCCTGGACAAAATGCCTGGCAACAGGCTGGTCAGATTTGCCCCAATTTATAGCTGTTCTGATAGCTGACCTATGGTTAGCCATTCTGGTTCGTACGTCATCTTGGGTTTTACCCACATAAAATTTCCCACATGGACAGTGGAGCATATAAACCACATACTTGGTCGAACAAGTGACCCTATGTCTGATTTCAAATTTTCTATTCGACCACAGGTGTGTAAGAAATTTGCTCTGGGTCATCCCACTGCATGTGGTGCATCCACTACACCGGAAGCACCTAGGAGTATAGCTTGGTTTATTGTCAGGGCGCATCAGGAAATCTCGTAAGGAGGCCGCCCTCCTATAACCAACCATGGGTAAATCCATGCCCTCACATGGTAAGGCATTGTCTGTGGAAATAATGTTCCAATGGTCACATAAAGATTTTGGTAGGTCCACCTTCTCAGGGGTGAAAGTCATTGTAAAGACCAATCTCTCCTTATTGGAATTAGTTAATTCCTTCTTCTTTAATGTTTGAACCTGTGTCATATCCAGTGCTTCCCTATATGTCAGGAATTATCCTCATTCTTATGCTCTTCACATTGGTACTGTACCTTTAAGTCCTGCAGCTTCTAATCTCCTCTGCCTATTTAAAGCTCCCCCCTGCCTTCTCTCATTGCTTAGTATTGTAGATTCTTTTGTTACCTACTCTGAGCCTACTTGTTGTGAATGCTGTTCACTTCTGCCTATTTCACTCAGCTCAAGTTTTTCGCCTGCATTGGATCCTTACCTAAGCTGTCTTCAACTCAGTATTATTGTTCCTGTGTGACATCTACATTGGTTTACAAGAGACTTACTTGTGCCGCTAAAAATCAGGATCTCTGTAGTTACTCCGCTCCTCTCTGCTGACAGCTTGTCTCCCCGCCGGACCGGAACGCGGTGACATCATCCGCCAGCTGCATCTGTGTGCTCTGTGTTCCAGGCCTCCATTCCTGTTCACTCTCTGCCTCAAACGCCTGAACTGTTCTTGCTCCGGTAAGCCATTTCAACCTATGCCTTACTCATTTATGCCTCAATATTCATAGCTTGATATTCTGACTTGCTTACAAAGGATCTGATATATGATACCACGCTGATCCTCAATAGCTCCGGTCATTCTAATGCAGTCTTTACTGTTACTACTGTGTACATATCTTTACCATTAGTATTACTAGTTGTTTCTAGTTTCTCTAATTATTTATTTGCTTCCAATGCTCAATTCTAACATCAGGCTTGTTTGAATCTATCTCTGCTGCTAATTTTTCTCTGTGCCTTTATTGACACATGGGGCAGCCATAGGGACTATATTCAAATGCTACCTGTATATAAATACCTTGCATGGGTGATTCTGGTTTAACATTGTTGTCTACGCTCCTATATGTTATTCCTTTATTTCACTCCTGCAACAAAACTTCACTTATATGTACTATCCCAGCAGTTGAGGACCAGATTGTTAAAGCTGTTCATATTTTCTAGATTCCTTTCTTAGTTGTGCCTGACATAATACTAAGCCCTGAAACATGGACCCAGCTGGGATGAACACCCATATGCAGAATCTTACATAGAGGGTTGATCTATTAACAGAAGCTCTAAATGCCTTGAAAATTGAAAATGACAGTATGAAGGCATACATTAGGGATGTTGTAGATAAAAGAGTGCCCATACTTGAGCCTCAGGTCAGTACCCCAGAAAAATTTAGTGGAGATAGATCTCAATATAGAGATTTTAAAAATGCCTGTTTACTTATGTTTTCCCTTAAACCCCATACCTACCCTACTGATAGAGCAAGGGTTCTTACTGTTATTTCCTATTTAAGGGGTGAGCCCCGTACTTGGGATAATACATACTTTGAGAATAATGATGATATACTAAATTCCCTAGAGAATTTCTTTAATGCTATGGGTCAGCTTAACGAGGACCCTTACAAACAGCTCACCGCTGAAAATGCAATGAGAGGTTTGAAACAAAAGAAAAGAGTAGTTGAAGACTACATTACGGAGTTTAAGAAATGAGCAAAAGACACGCAGTGGAACAACCTCTCTCTGAGAAATCAGCTTAGACTGGGCCTTTCAGAGGGAATTAAGGATGAGCTGTCCAGATCTGAATTACCCCAGACTCTTGAGGATTTAATGTCACTTAGCATCACTATAGGCAGAAGGCTTAGAGAGAGGCAGCAGGAGAGGTCTTACCATGATTATCCTCCTAAGAAACAACATGTACCCTCCACAAGCAAAACTACCCCCGAACCTATGGACATAGGCTTCATAAAGGGTCCCCTATCCCCTAAGGAGAAGATCAGGAGAAGGTCTAACAAGCTCTGTTTATACTGTGCTTCTGAGAACCACACTGTGAGAGACTGTCCTTCCCTTCAGAAACAAAACAAGGGTAAGACACACACTCAACCTTTTTGCTGTACCACTCAGGATCAAGCACTTCCTTACTTAAACTTATCTCTTCTTTTACAGTGGGACTTTCATTGGGTCAGCGCTTCCGCGATAATTGACTCCGGAGCCACAGCCTCATACATCGATAGTGTATTCACTCAATCAAATAAAATACCTCTAGTGCAAAAGAAGTCTCCTGTTTTATTGAGAGGGATAGATGGTAAACCTATTACAACTGGTCCTGTAGAATACCAAACAATACCCCTACTTGTCGTCTCTTCTGACCACCATAGGGAATACATCACATTCGATGTTATTTCATCCCCTATTTCACCTATTGTACTAGGCATAAACTGGCTCCGGTCCCATAATCCCCAAGTAAATTGGTCTACTCTAACAATTACCTTTAACTCTAAATTTTGCTCAACTACTTGTTTTCCAGTTACTGTTTTACATACTTCTGAAGTTAATGAGGTTCTTCAGATCCCTGAGGTATATAAGGATTACGCCGATGTTTTCAGTAAAACAGAATCTGAAAACCTGCCACCCCATAGAAAGTATGATTGCCCTATTGAGATCATACCCGGTTCTGAGATCCCAAGTGGGCATATCTATCCACTTTCAAACCCAGAACTCTCACATTTAAAGTCCTACTTAGACGAAAACCTAAGGAAAGGATTCATACACCCCTCCACATCCCCAGCTAGAGCTGGAATATTTTTCGTTAAGAATAAGGATGGTTCACTCAGGCCTATTGTTGACTACAGACAACTAAACAAAATTACAGTAAAAAAACGATACCCCTTACCCCTTATTCCAGAATTAATAGAAAGGCTAGAGGGCGCAAAATACTTTACCAAGTTAGATTTAAGGGGTGCCTACAACCTCATCCGTATTAGATCTGGGGATGAGTGGCTGACGGCGTTTCGAACACGTTATGGCTTGTTCGAATACGTCGTCATGCCTTTTGGGCTCTGTAATGCGCCCGCAACCTTTCAGCACCTAATCAATGACCTCTTCAGGGACATATTAGACGTCTTCATTGTCATCTATTTGGATGATATTTTAATCTACTCCAAATCCTATCAAGAACACATCTCACATGTTAGACAAGTTCTCTCAAGGCTTAGAGGTAATCACCTGTATGCCAAGGCTGAAAAATGTCTAACTCACAGTCCATATCCTTTCTGGGATATGAGATCTCACCTTCAGGTATCCGTATGGTAAACAAAAAGGTTGAAGCAGTGTTAAATTGGCCCACTCCTACAACCAAACGTCAAGTTCAATCCTTTATGGGTTTTGCAAATTTTTTTTTATTTTTTTTTCCAAAAGTTTTTTTATTGAGGGTTAAATATTACAGCAGACGTCATAACGCAGATGACCAATTGGTGAACATATACATAAACATTATGCCGTTGGTATGACACAGCAAGCGTAGCAATTAATGACATTACTGCGTATATAGGTCAAGTATGTCTAGAATGAAATAGAATATCTGTCATATAAACCTCATTTTCGATTAATGTGAACTCAGAAATAAATCCATTATGAAAACATCATTTACAAACAGAATGAACAAACTTAGGTTATAAGGACCGGGTAGTACCTCAGTCCTACCCAGTAACTCAATTTTCTAGGAATTTCGTGAAGTCAGCTTAGAAGTGCCCCTCCGTGTACTACAACTGGGAATTGTAGTGCGCATTTCCAGGCGGGGAAGTCCGGGTGGGGCATGAGGAAGGAGGGAATAGGAGGGGGGGGGGGGAGAGGGAGGGGAAAGGGCATGTTGATGGGGGTGACTAGGACCTTGGGTCCACACAGTTCTTTATCTTAGAGTTCCCTGGTGGTTAAACCAGGGTTCCCAAATCTGCCAGTAAAGCTCTTCCTTGTCCATATGGGAATAGAAGCTTTGTTCCATTGTGGCGTACACCTGCATTATAGATGTGACAGCCGTTATGTCTGGGGGCTGGGTTTGTTTCCAGGCTCTTGCTATCGCCAGTTTCGTGGCCGCTAGGATGAAGATGACCAATTTAGAGACGTGGGTTGGGACACTCCTCGGGAAAATGTGCAAAAGAGCAATTGCAGGAGTTAGTGGGACAGATAGCCCCAGGTTAGCACAGAGGGTTTCTACCTGAGTCCAGAGAGGTGCCAGCTTTGGGCAATCCCACCAAGTATGCATGTCTGAGCCCCTTTGCATGCATTCCCTCCAACACAGAGGAGGCGCTGTGGGAAACATCTGTGACAGCCTTGTGGGAGTATAGTACCATTTTAGGAATAATTTCATGTAAGCCTCTAGTGTATTTGCACAGTGTACTGTCTTTTTAGTCAACGTCATGGCTATGGAAAGGTCTTTATCTGAAATTGGTCTGGACAAATCACCTTCCCAAGCCCTTATCTGCCATGGTCTGTCTTTGTTAGTGGACAATTGTAGAAGATCGTAATGAAATGATATGAGCCTAGGGGTCTTAATAGGGAGTTGCCATAGCTTTTCCCATTTAGTCAGGGGTCTGTTTAGAGTTTTGGGGAATCCCCAAGATGTCATAAAGGTGTAGAGCCTCGAATATTCAAAGGAGGCCCACGGGGGGGCTCTGGGATTATGGCATTGATATTATGAGGTGAGATTAAGGTGTCCGAGGGGTACACACAGGAGACCACTTTGAGGTTTAAGTCCCTCCACTGTTGTATGTGTGTATCAGGAAGAGCCGCCAGTAAGGCCGGTATAGAATGAATGGGAGATGGGTGTGGGGCGATGTCGCGAAGGTTTCTGAGGCTATACCAGACTTTCAGATTGTCTCTGATAATGATATTTTGTATTCCTAAGCTGTCAACACAATGCTTAGGGATCCAGGGTAAGTCTGCCAATCTTAGGCCTAGGGGAAGGTTCGAAGTTTCTATGTTTTTCCAGCCTTGCTGTTCTCCCTTATCTGCCCATGCCGTGATATGAGAAAGCCTGGCTGCCTCGTAGTATCCACGGACGTTAGGCATTGCAACTCCTCCATATTCATATCTCTTTTGGAGAATCTTTGCCGCTATCCGGGGCCTGGTCTTATTCCAGATATATTGTTGCCCAAGAGATTGGAGCTTGTCTATAAAGGCAGCAGGTACATTAAGAGGGATGCAGTGGAAATAGTACAGAATTTTTGGTAAGATCGTCATTTTGAAGGACGCAATGCGACCCAGCCACGAAATTTCTTTAAGGCTCCACGAAGATGTGAGCTCAGTGACCTCTTTAATGAGGGTTGTGTAGTTAATAGAAATAACCAATTTCGGGTCCGGACCTAGCTGTACCCCCAAATGCCGAATAGAGGTTCGTGACCATTGGAAGGAGTACAGTGTTTGTAAAATTTCCAATTCAAACGCTGGCATGTTTACCGGTAACGCCTCTGTTTTGGTGACGTTAACTTTGTAGTAGCTGTGGGCTCCGAACTCAGAGATAATATCAAAGAGTACTGGCAGGGAGCCTATTGGGTTTGTTAAGAAGAGCGTGACATCGTCCGCGTATAGTGCGATCTTCGCAGTAGTGCCTCCAAGCTGGACCCCTCTTACTACAGGTGATTGTCTAATAGCCTGAGCTAAAGGTTCAATGGCCATGGAAAAAATTAGAGGAGACAAGGGGCAACCTTGTCTGGTGCCGTTGGTGATGCATATTTCCGGGGAGGCAAACCCCATACCTTTAACTACTGCTGAGGGACAAGAATACAGGGCTCGAATTGCTTTAATCACGATCTCTGGCATGCCAAATTGAGCGAGCGTATGCCATAGGTATTCCCATCTGACCCTGTCAAACGCTTTTTCTGCGTCTAGCGACAGGGCCAGCATGGGTGTCCTCAGTCGGGAGGCTTCTGTGAGTATGTTCAGTGTTTTCCGAGAATTGTCTGGGCCTTCTCTGCCGAACATGAAACCAACTTGGTCTGTATGAATCACCTTTGGGAGCAGGCTATTAAGGCGGTTAGCCCATAGCTTTGCATATAGCTTTACATCACCATTGATCAAAGATATTGGTCTGTAGCTCGTACATTGTGAGGGGTCTTTATTTGGTTTCGGTATGGGCAAAATTACTGCTTGCAGGAATTCTTTATGGAATGAGCCTGCCTCTCGGGCCTCCGAAAAGACCTTGAGGAGGGTCCCCTGGAGTTCCGGTTTAAACAGTTTATAGAAGGCTGTTGGGTACCCATCGGGACCTGGAGCCTTGTTATTTTGGGAGTGTTTAATGGCTAAACTAAGCTCATTTAGGGAGAATGGGGCTTTAAGTGCCTCTCCGTCCTCATCTGCGAGGGATGGTAGGCCCAGCCTCTGTAAGAAATGTACCATTTCACACGAGGAGGACTCTTTAACAGTCATCGAGGGCTTGAGGTGATACAGGTTAGAGTAGTATTCCGCAAACGTCTCCCCAATGTCCTTAGGTGAGTAGACCGAGCTGTCACCTCTCTGGAGTGATAAGATCCTACCCGCCGCTGTCCTGCATCTTAATTTATGAGCGAGGAGGGTTGAGGCCTTATTACCTTGGCAATACATCAGCTTCTTGAATCTAGCATAAGATTCTTTAACTCTTTGCAAGTCTCTATCTGCCAATTGCGTTCGCAATTCCTTAATTTTATCAGCTAGGCTTGTAGTTGGGGAGTTTTTATTCTCCTGCTCTACAGCGCGGAGTTCAGCCATGAGGAGGCCGACGGGCAGACCTGCTTGACGTCGAAGCATCGCCTGCCGTCGAATGCAGATCCCTCTGATGTAAGCTTTCAGAGCAGCCCAAATAGTTTGGGAGGACATATCCGGGGTTTCATTTATTCTTAGAAACTCAACGATAGAGGCTTGGAGGGACATTCTAAACGTTTTATCTTGAAGCATTTGTTTTGGGAGTTTCCAGCTAGGTCTAGTCTCTGTGGTTAAGTCAGTAGAGAGCGTAAATGACAAAATATCATGATCTGACCATGAGCAGACCTTAATGTGTGACGTTAGGACTCTATTAAGCGTCCATGAGTCAGTGAAGAAATGGTCGAGCCTCGAGTACGAATTATGTGGTCTAGAAAAGTATGTGTAGTCTCTATCATTGTGGTGTAGTGCCCTCCAAATATCATAGAGATTATGTTGGATAATGTGTTGTCGAAATTTGTTAGCAGTAGTCATAGTGTACGTGTCTATTGTTTTCCCGCTTTGAACTTTCTTATCTAGTAGGGGGTCCCATATCATATTAAAGTCCCCCCCTAGTATAATAGTCCCAGCTTTGTGTTTCTCAATTTTAGACAAGGCATCTTTCAGGAACTTAGTTTGCATTTGATTCGGGGCGTAGATGTTGACCAGAGTGAACAGTACACCGTTCAATTTACAATTGAGCAGTAAAAATCGTCCCTGGCTATCTCTCTCTGCGTGAATGTGGTCAAAATGTATAGATTTGTGTATAGCTATCGCAACACCTCTAGATTTCTCAGTGTGAGAAGCTAGAACCACCACAGGATACTCTGGGGTCCTGTATGGAGTCTGGTTTGACTCCATCCAGTGTGTCTCTTGTAAAAACATGACTTGTACTTTCAGAGATTTCATGGTGTTGGTAAGCATGCTTCTCTTATCTTGTGAGTTTAATCCTTTGGCATTTAATGTTGCAAAGGATATATGATTAGGGGTTGACGCCATCTTGAACTTGGGGGAGGGAGGGAGTGGTAGGTAGGGAGAGGGAGGGTAGAGGGAAGGGTTTTGATGATAGACTTACCCCGCCTGGACCTGCGCACTTGATTGTGGCCCTTGCCGGGCTCAAAAATGGTTTATCGTTTCCTTTATTACGAGGATTATTTCCCCTAGGGAGCTAAGTTTCACCTAGAGAATGATAAAGAATGAGATATAACAAACAGTGGACAATGAGGGGCACTGAGTTACTTCAAGTAATATAGTAAGTGTCCAGGGCTTTGGATCAGTCGAATCTAAATTGGTAGTATGAGGTTTTAACAATATTATTCAATATGGTGAACCGCTGGATCACCAAAAGGAGAAGTGTGGCTGAATACCGAACTGACTTCTCCAGTCCCCGTATAAGGGGATAATACAAATAAAATTTGCGTATGTGGGGGGGGGGGGGTAGTACAAGTATTAAACTTGTATGTGAAGATTGACTGTCATTGGGGGATTGTGAATATAAGAAATACACCAAAGGTTGTTCATTAAACTAAATAAACACATCATAGCACTGCAGGCATAGTAGCACGTTAAACTAGTGATACCAATAACATTGTAAATACTATAATATCGTCATATAACTTAGGTCTGAAGTTTATAGGTGTCTGAGAGTGAGTACATAACCTGTGGAACTGAAAACAAACCACATGGGGAGAGCTCATGAGTCCCAGCATGACCAAATGGCCAAGAAATGGGTAACGCAGGAGCTGCTGGGTAAGCACCCGTTCGCTTGTGGGAAGTCACAGGTCTCTCCATGTTCTTTGCACATTAGGCAGCTGATACCGGAAATTATATTTAGAAATATTTACATATATGCCCATGATGGGCCAGTTGTAGACACCGTTAATTCACCATAAAGTCTCGATCAATAACAGTTGGGTGTCTGAGAGAGATTAAGTCACCTGTGGCACCGGAGAGAGAGGAGATGGGGAGACCCCCGAAGCCCCGCCGGAGCGAATAGGGTAAGATAGTAGAGCAGGTGTTGTTGGACAAGCGTCCTTTATCCTGCGGGAGGTCACGGGTCCCCACATGTCCCTCAAGTGCCAGGCAACCCATACCTGGGAGCAACATTGAACAATATATACATAGTTACCAGCTAAAGGTCAGGATTAGTAATTTACCATTCATTGAGCTATGTAACAATCCTTTTTCCTACTAGTTATTCCTGTCTAACGATAAATATAGCTAACGATATAGTCATGTGCACTAGCCTAACACTAGAGCTCTTTATTGTATCACTTGGTGGGCTTTTGTAGCCTAGGGGTGAAGTCTGGGGCACCTGCCCGGATGTCAGTGACATTAGGAGTGTCCTTTGCAGTAGATCTTGATGAAGGTTGGACCATGTCCATAATAGCTGACCCATCTTTAGGGGGCAGAGAGCCAGTGTCCTTTCGAGGTTTGGTGGATGCCAAGCCCCAGTCTTGGAGCAGGTCAAAACCTTCTTTAGGGGTGAAAATTGTGTGTGTCTCACCATCTTTACTAACTATAAGCCTTGTCGGGTATCCCCATCTGTATCTAATATTCTCTGTTCTCAGAATTTGGGTGATGGTCCTAAAGGACCTTCTCTTTTGTAAAGTATAGCTGGAAATGTCCGGGAACACCGCTATTTGTTGGAACTTCTCAGGGAGTTGCGGTTTATTGGCCAGTTCTCTCATTATCTTCTCCTTGTGGGTAAAAAAATGGATCCTAGCTAGAACATCTCTAGGTTTTTCTCGAGAGACATTTCTAGGTCGTGCTACTCTGTGGACTCTGTCTAGTAGGAGATCAGGCTTCTCTGGAGTGGTGAAGAAGACATTACAAAATTCTAAAACATATGACTCCAGTTCTTGGGGGCCAACCTCTTCAGGGATTCCGCGGAATCTCAGATTATTCCGGCGGGAGCGGTCTTCCATATCAGCTAGTTTCAATTCCAGGTCCGATATTTGAATTGCAAGATTTTGGGAATAGGCTTGTAAGTGAGCATGGTCTACAGCAAGATCTTCTTGTTTACGCTCCAGAGTTTCAGTACGTTCTCCTAAAGCTCCAATCTCTCTTCGGAGCTCAGCTGTGGATCCCTTAATTTCCTTTGTCAGTGTCTCTTGAAGGAGATTCATTCGTCTGGTTAGTACATCTACAATGTTTGCAGATAGAGTATCTGACATAGGAGGTTGAGAGTCAATACTGCCTTCAGATTCACTGCCTTCCAAAGCGGGAGTGGAGTCTCTGTACATTTGAGTTTTCCCAGCATGGTGGTTTTTAAAGTGATCTGCGACAGTTTTTCCAGAGGTGTGAGACGGTTTAGTTTTCCTTTTGGAGTTTTGGGACATGGTTTCAGGATTATGACTTCTGCCAAAGTCCGTTCTTGAGACACCAGGTCTGCAGGATATGAGATATTTAGGTAAAACAATGGTGGATAGGGTGAAGCTTAAGTCCCCCTGACGTCAATCTTGGTTTAGGTAGCCATAGCCAGCAGTGCTCCGCTAGCCATAGTAAGGTTCTGCTGGATAATCCACGGTATATTCAGAGCAAATTAAGCCCTTTTCAAAAGTGGGTGGAATAAAGAGCTCTGTAGACCCTCCCTCCAGGGAGATTGCCCTCACTTGGCCAGGACGGGAAAAGGAATTGAGGGTATGACCTGCTGTCCCTTAGTACAGCAGGAAATGGATGGAGAGAGTGTCAGAGAGTATCTAGGGGATTGGACTCTATGCTATAGTATCTGCCGAATAGCTGCTTATCCAGGGGATTACACCTTTATGATGCTTTAGTGATACTAAGATGCTTTAAATTGGATCTAGTGCACCAGTCTTGAGCGGTGTGGCTTTTTGTAGTATCTGCTGGATGGCAGCTTATCTAGGAGTGTGTGTTTTAATGAAATCTCTAGAAGAAGATGGGCAGCGTAGTTGTACTTGTAGTTTAAGCATATACAGACCCTTATACAAAAGTACCTGTAGAGGAAAGGCCAAGATTAGTTTACACAGACAACCTAACAGTATTCATCTATACAACTAATGCAGAATTGAAAGGAACCAATGACCCAACGCTGGAGGGAGAGAAATGAGTATTAGTGAGTCCAGCTCATATAAGAGTATTACTGCACTTTAAGCCTAGTATATAAAGGTCCGTCAAATGCAGCCTTTTAGGTGTCCAACCTGGGGACTATCGTTATAGAGTCAGTTGCATTAGGTAGGACCTGTTGGTAGAGATAAAAGTTAGGCAGGTATGATAAATAAATTACACTCCACTTTGGGCTGAGAGCCCAAAGACATACAGGCTGACGCAGCAGCTATAACTTCACTCAGTAGTATTATAGATTGTTGTGACAGTGGAAGTTGCTCAGTCTTACTGGAGCTATGCTGCAGGTATGTTTCCTTTTAAAGAGGGCAGCACCTTAGGGTGTAATGAGACAAGTCACAGAAACAGATTATCCCTGAGAGTTATCAGTAGGGCATAATGAATATATAGAACACCCCACTTGCAGGTGGTAAATTGGGGAGTCTCTCACGACCCCTACAGTCAAGTATTGCTTGCAGGACCCCAGGCAGTATCAGGGTAGGTCTAAGGTAACCACAGGGTGTCTATCGTGCTTGAGAGCTACCCCACAGAACTGCTTTTCACTTCAAAACTTGTGTAGCTCTTTTGCACTTATAAGGGAATGTTTTATTGTAATTGCCTACCGTATCTCCCCAAGCAGAACCTTTGCCCCCTTGCTTGCACAGGCAAAGTGCCCTGGAGCTTTTAGGATTTTTTATATGAGGTGCTTAGGTATTAGAGGCGAGCCAGGAGCTTTTATAGGGCAGTAGGGGGCTAGCAGAGTGTTTCAGACTCCTCCGTAACTAGCCATGCATGTAAGTTTCTGTGTGACGCAGCTGACTGAGAACGCTGCAGGTATAGTGGAGGCCTTTTGCGCCCAGAAAAAAGAAACAATTCAGAGTGGCAGTCCCCTTATCTAGCCCACCCGGTATCTCACCAGATCAGCACAGGAGTCGGAGTCCGGAGATGAGCCAACTATTTCAGGCGTGAGCAGTGCTGTTCCTGGGCCTTGGAGGCGGCAGGTCCCGCGGGCAGTGAAGGAGACTTGGGTCCGAGCCGTGCAGTACTTCAGAAGGAGGCAGGTATGATATATGGCACTCCGGAGCGGAGCCCCGACCCTCCGGAGTGCTATGCGGTCACTTCTGGTATCTTTGAAAGTAGCGGGCAGATGCGATGTGGCCGGCTGTGTCACCGAGGGCTGCTGCAGGATCTCCCCGGGTCACGATGTGTCTCAGCTGTGGCAGACAGCTCCGGTAGCGGCACTTCTCTCCGGGTCTAAGGGAGCAGGTAAGGAAAATTCTAAGGAGCACTCCTGCAGTGATGGAGCTCTGCGGCCTTGATGCAGCTGGGCGGAGGTGAGCCGTATGATGGAGCGGCAATATGGCGGCTTTTCGCGCCGAATTTCACTTCGCTCAGGCCGGGCGCTTCACCTTATCTTAGGCAGTATCTGGCAGTAGCTGCGACTGGGTAATTGCTGTAGTCTTATGTGCCACTTGAACAGCCGTTCTCTGCTGTGTCTCCGGAGCGGAGCCCCGACCCTCCGGAGGTTATCTCTGCGAAGTATTAGGCAAGCGGGGTATAATGAGCCACACAAGCTGATGTAACTTCTTTTAGGTAGAATCCGCAGGGAAAGTCCAAACTGGTATCCTTTAGATCAGCCTAGCTTCTGTTCTACAAAAGTGTCTTTGAGTACTAAAATATGAGCAGATTAACTACTTTTTAACTTTATGTAGAGTTAAGCAAGCTGGAGCTCTGCTAAGTTGCGACCGTTATCCTCACAGGCTAGCTCCGCCCCCGGGTTTTGCAAATTTTTACCGCAAATTTATAAAAACGTTTCCAAAATTGCTCTTCCTCTGACTTCCCTCACGAAAGCCAATACACCATTCAGGTGGACTAACGAAGCACAAGCTGCATTTGAATTATTCAAACAAAAGTTCACTTCTGCACCAATACTTCATTTCCCTGACCCTAATCTACAGTTTGTACTGGAGGTGGACGCATCCAACTTCGCTATAGGTGCCGTGCTCTCACAAAGAGAAAACTTGACAAAACCTTTACATCCTGTGGCCTTTTATTTGAGGACTTTAAATTCTGCTGAACAAAATTATCCCATAGGTGACAAAGAACTCTTAGCCATAAAACTCTCCCTAGAACATTGGCGACACCTTCTCGAGGGTACTTCTATTCCAACACTCATTTACACAGAGCATAGGAATCTGCAATACAGGGAGTGCAGAATTATTAGGCAAGTTGTATTTTTGAGGATTAATTTTAATATTGAACAACAACCATGTTCTCAATGAACCCAAAAAACTCATTAATATCAAAGCTGAATAGTTTTGGAAGTAGTTTTTAGTTTGTTTTTAGTTATAGCTATTTTAGGGGGATATCTGTGTGTGCAGGCGACTATTACTGTGCATAATTATTAGGCAACTTAACAAAAAACAAATATATACCCATTTCAATTATTTATTTTTACCAGTGAAACCAATATAACATCTCAACATTCACAAATATACATTTCTGACATTCAAAAACAAAACAAAAACAAATCAGTGACCAATATAGCCACATTTCTTTGCAAGGACACTCAAAAGCCTGCCATCCATGGATTCTGTCAGTGTTTTGATCTGTTCACCATCAACATTGCGTGCAGCAGCAACCACAGCCTCCCAGACACTGTTCAGAGAGGTGTACTGTTTTCCCTCCTTGTAAATCTCACATTTGATGATGGACCACAGGTTCTCAATGGGGTTCAGATCAGGTGAACAAGGAGGCCATGTCATTAGATTTTCTTCTTTTATACCCTTTCTTGCCAGCCACGCTGTGGAGTACTTGGACGCGTGTGATGGAGCATTGTCCTGCATGAAAATCATGTTTTTCTTGAAGGATGCAGACTTCTTCCTGTACCACTGCTTGAAGAAGGTGTCTTCCAGAAACTGGCAGTAGGACTGGGAGTTGAACTTGACTCCATCCTCAACCCGAAAAGGCCCCACAAGCTCATCTTTGATGATACCAGCCCAAACCAGTACTCCACCTCCACCTTGCTGGCGTCTGAGTAGGACTGGAGCTCTCTGCCCTTTACCAATCCAGCCACGGGCCCATCCATCTGGCCCATCAAGACTCACTCTCATTTCATCAGTCCATAAAACCTTAGAAAAATCAGTCTTGAGATATTTCTTGGCCCAGTCTTGACGTTTCAGCTTGTGTGTCTTGTTCAGTGGTGGTCGTCTTTCAGCCTTTCTTACCTTGGCCATGTCTCTGAGTATTGCACACCTTGTGCTTTTGGGCACTCCAGTGTTGCAGCTCTGAAATATGGCCAAACTGGTGGCAAGTGGCATCTTGGCAGCTGCACGCTTGACTTTTCTCAGTTCATGGGCAGTTATTTTGCGCCTTGGTTTTTCCACACGCTTCTTGCGACCCTGTTGACTATTTTGAATGAAACGCTTGATTGTTCGATGATCACGCTTCAGAAGCTTTGCAATTTTAAGAGTGCTGCATCCCTCTGCAAGATATCTCACTATTTTTGACTTTTCTGAGCCTGTCAAGTCCTTCTTTTGACCCATTTTGCCAAAGGAAAGGAAGTTGCCTAATAATTATGCACACCTGATATAGGGTGTTGATGTCATTAGACCACACCCCTTCTCATTACAGAGATGCACATCACCTAATATGCTTAATTGGTAGTAGGCTTTCGAGCCTATACAGCTTGGAGTAAGACAACATGCATAAAGAGGATGATGTGGTCAAAATACTCATTTGCCTAATAATTCTGCACTCCCTGTATTTGAAGGCCACTAGAACATTGACAGCCAGACAGGTACGTTGGAATCTTTTTTTTTCTCATTTCAATTTTCTAATTACATACCATCCAGCAGGAAAAAAACAAAAGGCCGATGCCCTCTCACGTATTAGTACTCATAATTTGCCTCCAACTACTGATCAATCCGTCATTCCAAAACAGAACTTCATTTCCTTTACACTTGATATGGCATCTATTCTTAAAAAGGAACAGTTGAAAGACCTTACAAAACCATTACACCTTCTTCAACTCAACGCGCAAGGACTCTACTGTTACAACTCTTCGATCTGTTCATGAATCTCTTCTAGCGGGCCATCCAAGTCTTCACAAGACATACAAATTAGTTAAAAGAGATCACTGGTGGCCTCACATGTCAACTGACGTTAAGGATCATGTCTTCTCCTGTCCTGTCTGCGCCATTTCCAAAAAAGACAAGCATTCACCTTATGGCCTGCTTCTGCCCTTGCCTACTCCAAAGAAACCATGGACTGAGATCGGATTGGACTTCATCGTGGACTTGCCAGCCTCTTCTAAGAATACTACTATTCTGGTGGTGGTCGATCTTTTTACGAAGATGTGCCATTTCATTCCTTATCCCAAACTCCCTACAGCCTTGGAGACCGTACACCTACTCATTAAACATGTAATCAAACATCACAGACTTCCCACTTCCGTCCTCAGTGATCGAGGCACTCAATTCTCTAGCAAACTTTGGTATCAATTCTGTAAAACATTCGCTGTTGAAAGAAAACTAACTAGTGCTTACCACCCACAATGTAATGGTCAGACAGAAAGATGCAATCAATGGTTGGAACAATTCCTAAGACTTTTCTGCTCTTCTCAACAACACCTTTGGACCGACTTTCTTCCTTATGCAGAATTCTGTTACAACAACACCATCCATTCCACTATTGGTCAAACTCCATTCTTCGCTAACTATGGATTCCACCCCAATTTCCAGATTCTCCCTTCCTCCAACAGTTTCTTACCTAGTATCTCTGAGTTGTCTAACTGCATCTCATCTAATTTTAAAACCATTGAATCTACCATAATCGCTGCAAAACAACTACAGAAACAATACTATGACCATCGTAGAACACCTCCTCCGGTTTATGCTAAAGGAGATTTGGTGTGGCTCTCCACAAAAAACCTACGTCTAAAAACTCCTTCAAAGAAACTCTACCCGCTTTTTGTGGGTCCATATCCCATTGAACGTGTTATCAACCCTAACGCTGTTCGCCTTAAGTTGCCAGATACTCTCAGGATTCATCCGGCATTCCATGTCTCCCTCCTCAAACCCTATAAAGACCTTAGAGGCTTCTCTACTCTTGGTTCCCATCCTCCAGTTTCTATTGACCCTAATTTGGAGTATGAGGTGCACTCAGTTCTGGACTCCCGTCTACGCAGGGGACAGTTGGAATATCTTGTTCACTGGAAGGGTTACTTTCATGATGACGATTCTTGGGAACCAGCTACCAATATCTCTGCACCACGTTTACTTTCTCTCTTCCACCAGAGGCATCCGGACCGACCTAAGCCCTGAGCCCCTGGAGTGGCTCCTTGAAGGGGGGATTCTGTCAGGAATTATCCTCATTCTTATGCTCTTTACATTGGTACTGTACCTTTAAGTCCTGCAGCTTCTAATCTCCTCTGCCTATTTAAAGCTCCTCCCTGCCTTCTCTCATTGCTTAGTATTGTAGATTCTTTTGTTACCTACTCTGAGCCTACTTGTTGTGAACGCTGTTCACTTCTGCCTATTTCACTCAGCTCAAGTTTTTCGCCTGCATTGGATCCTTACCTAAGCTGTCTTCAACTCAGTATTATTGTTCCTGTGTGACATCTACATTGTGTTTACAAGAGACTTACTTGTGCCGCTAAAAATCAGGATCTCTGTAGTTACTCCACTCCTCTCTGCTGACAGCTTGTCTCCCCGCCGGACCGGAACGCGGTGACATCATCCGCCAGCTGCATCTTTGTGCTCTGTGTTCCAGGCCTCCATTCCTGTTCACTCTCTGCCTCAAACGCCTGAACTGTTCTTGCTCCGGTAAGCCATTTCAACCTATGCCTTACTCATTTATGCCTCAATATTCATAGCCTGATATTCTGACTTGCTTACAAAGGATCTGATATATGATACCACGCTGATCCTCAATAGCTTCGGTCATTCTAATGCAGTCTTTACTGTTACTACTGTGTACATATCTTTACCATTAGTATTACTAGTTGTTTCTAGTTTCTCTGATTATTTATTTGCTTCCAATGCTCAATTCTAACATCAGGCTTGTTTGAATCTATCTCTGCTGCTAATTTTTCTCTGTGCCTTTATTGACACATGTGGCAGCCATAGGGACTATATTCAAATGCTACCTTTATATAAATACCTTGCATGGGTGATTCTGGTTTAACATTGTTGTTTACGCTCCTATATGTTATTCCTTTATTTCACTCCTGCAATAAAACTTCACTTATATGTACTATCCCAGCAGTTGAGGTCCAGATTGTTAAAGCTGTTCATATTTTCTAGATTCCTTTCTTAGTTGTGCCTGACACTATATGACTTCACCATTTGTTGATCTTTATATCCACGTATCACAAACTTGTTCCTCATTTCTTCAAGTTATGCCTTTTTTGTGGCTTCATCACTTTTATTCCTAGACACTCTCTTAAACTGGGACTTCGGTAGAGCCCTTTTGAGATATGGATGATGGCAGCTCATACCCTGTAGGATGGAGTTCCTGTCAGTAGCTTTTTGGAATAATGTGGTTTGAAATCTCCCATGAGATTTGTAGATACGTAGATCTAGAAAGTCCACCATTTGTGAATCTGCGGTGATCTTGAAATTTAGATTATCATTTGCTGTATTTAGTTCATCAAACCAATGGTCTAGCTCTTCCTGTTTGCCTCTCCAGATCAGGAACAAATCATCAATACATCTGCGAAACATTCCTATTTGCTGGTCTTGAAAGAGAGTAGTACCCGGGTCTCAAACTGTGCCATATAGAGATTGGCATAAGATGGGGCCACATTGGACCCCATCGCTGTGCCTGATACTTGGAGGTAGAAGTTGTTTTTGAACCTAAAGTAGTTACATTTTAGGCAATACTCCAATAGTTGAAGAATAACATCTATTGGTCGTCCAATATATGGGTATAAGAGCAGACTTTCACAAATAGCCGCCATCCCCTCTGCGTGGGATATGACGGTATATAAGCTGGTTACATCTAGTGTAACCAACAACTCATCACCCACTAGGTCATCCATGTCTTGCAATAGTTTGACCAGTTCAATGGAATCAAGTAAAAAGGAATCCATTTGTCGAACCAATTGTTGAAGCATGTCATCCAGAAAAGTAGATATTGTGTCTGCAGGATCAAGCCCTGTGCAGACACTATAGGCCAACCAGGTGGTCTTAAGGGGTTCTTGTGCACCTTAGGTAGGGTATAAATGATGGGAGTGATTGGAAACTCAACCATCAGATACTCACAGGTCGCTTTCTTCAAGATTCCGTTATCCAGCATAACTTCCAAATAATCATCAATGTTTTTTTTTTAACTCCATTGTAGGGTCCTTTGGTAGTCTGCGGTATACACTGGGGTCGCTTAGTTGGGATAAAATCTCAACCCTGTAGTTTTCATAGTCCTGAAGGACCAATACTCCCCCTTTGTCCGCCTCTCTTATGACTAATTTAGGATTACTTTTCAAGCTCTTTAACGCCATCCATTCTTCTTTATTAAGATTGTTCCTTGTTGTGATTTGCCTGGTGTTTATGTCATCAAATTCATTCTTTATCATGGGACAATATGTACTTATACTGGCATTCGTAGTCTTCGGTCAAACTTGCTCTTTTTCTTAAACTTTTCCACTGTACCTTCATTATTACCAAAATGTTCCTTGAGTCATAATTTTCTACTGAATTTGTAGAGGTCAACATGTAGTTCAAATTTATCAGGCCTGGCAGTGGGAACAAAGGTTAAACCTCTCTCCAGGACACTTTGTTCTGTAGGTGTTAGCTGGTGTGTACTCAAATTAATTATTATATACTCGGTTCCACCCCCTGCGCCATTGCCTCAGTGGTCTTCCCCGTATGTAGCCTCTTGTGTTTGTGGCCACTTCTTCTGGGGTGTGGCCTCCCCTGTTGGCGTTTTTTGACCAAGTCGTCATGGGTTGGGATCCTGTTATGGTACCCCGTTCTTCTGTTCCTGTGTATTCTGGATCAGAGCTATTATCCGAGCTTTCCACCATAGTCATGGATCTTGGTATATATGCTTTATAGGTCTCCTATTCCTGGACATGAATCTCCTTTCTTCTGGGCCCAGGAGCCATCTATAAATCCTTTTTTCTCGGTAGTCAGTGGTTACTGCTTCCCACTTTCTTTCTTTAAAAGAGATCAGATCTTTTTCATAGTCTTCTACCTGTTTCTTAATTTTCTCTAACCAGTTGTTTTCACCTTTCCCACTCAATTTGTCTGTATGTGTAGTTTCAAACGTAATCATCTCACTTTCCACCTGCTTGAGTAGAGTGCCCACTTCCTCAATTACTAACAGTATCAAGTCAAGCGAGCACTTGTTCAGAATGCCACACCATTTTATACAAAATGTGGCATTATTGCAATCTATATTGAGGGTATTTTTTTTATTCTAAACCCCTTAGGTATGAATGCCTTCCTATGATAATCCGAAAGATAGCATCCATGCAATTTCAGATCCACCTCCCTCTTCTTTAATTTAACAAGGTGGTTGTATAGCTGTTCAGGTTGTTCCCTTTTTGTTTTGATTGCCATTTCGTCAAAACGGATTCTGCTGACATCCTCCTCACTAAAGTGGAAGATATTGGCTCCCTCCACATTCTCTGTGTCTAATGTTATCTGTGCCTGTGCCTGTGACATATTGTCACTTCAAACACCAATAGTGAAATGTGATTGTTAAAAACAATGGCTTAATCAGCAAATACTGGTTAAACACACAAGAAAGTTCAGAGTCCTTAATTAGGGTGCAAGAATCAAACCACTTATATAAGAATCCCATATGAATCCAGCACTCTCTTATCTTGTTTTATCCACCGGGGTGCACTTTAAACCAATCATATAAATATCACAAAAAAGAAAGACACTCTCCGTTGTTATAAGTAAATTAAATTTACTGTAGTAAATGTTTTTGGGGTTGCCCCCATCCTCAGACTTACATACAAATACAAACAGACAAAGTTTATGTGTTACCTGCACCAATGTGTACTCCCGACTGGGTAGCGTCACCTCTGCGCATGTGCGAGAGTCCGTACGGCAGCCTTGGAGGTTAAAAATACCAAAAATTGCGCAAAATAGATCTAAATAGATCGTGCAAAATAGATCTATATATATGAACTGTGTGACAGGCTAATCGTTAATGTGTCGGATAATGTGTTTATTGCCTGCATCAGAGACATCTCAGTATCCCCTAAACTTACACCCTTGCTCAAAGCTACTGTAATAAACTATATACCAGAACTAAGATCAACTAAGATCATCTACGATAATGTTTAGCACTATTCCTGCGTACACCTCATTCTGTATCAGTGAGTGGCTTTAATTACAATTAGAACAACCCATCTACCCATATTCACTTCAGGCTCTACCTGGATATAACTCATGGGCAAATATGTTACAGGCAATACCCAAGTCATAATGCAAGAACTTGAAACCCCATAATAATAAGCTACTAATCAGGCATCCGTCAACAACTGGAACCTGACATAAGTATGTCAACACTGGATAAATGTCCCTCCTAACTAAGCAGGTTTAGTGGGAGAACACTATGTTCAAATGCTATTGACCATCTTACTAGGAGTATCACTCTGTCCTGGTCTAGAACACCACTGTCATATTATAAACATGGCAATACATATGTCTGTATAAGGAGACTAGACCTTTCTTAGTTCAAAAGACTATACCCCTACACTTTAGGGATTATGAACTTACGTCATAACAAAAAATTGTTGATTAACAACAAAATACTAAAAAATTAATAAATTAGATTGAACAAGCGAAGATAAGCTCTAAACACAATATGTACCAGTTCCAATTATAGAAAACACTGCATGTCAAGGTGTACATTGAGCCCTTTTGGTACCAGTGTCTCCAGTCTAAAAATCCACTGGCTTTCCCTCTGTAGCAACAACCTACCTCTGTCACCCCACCTCAGTAGAGGGGGGATATGGTCAATAATGATGAACCTGAGGTCAGTCACAGTATGTCGTCCCTAGACAAAATGCTTGGCAACAGGCTGGTCAGATTTGCCACAATTTATAGCTGTTCTGATAGCTGACCTATGGTTAGCCATTCTGGTTCGTACGTCATCTTGGGTTTTACCAACATAAAATTTCCTACATGGGCAGTGGAGCATATAAACCACATACTTGGTCATACAAGTGACCCTATGTCTGATTTCAAATTTTCTATTCGACCACGGGTGTGTAAAACATTTGCTCTGGGTGATCCCACTGCATGTGGTGCATCCACTACACCGGAAGCACCCATTTTTTGTGGTGTTTAACCCTGTCCTAGGAGTATAGCTAGGTTTATTGTCATGGCGCATCAGGAAATCTCATAAGGAGGCCGCCCTCCTATAACCAACCATAGGTAAATCCATGCCCTCACATGGTAAGGCATTGTCTATGGAAATAATGTTCCAATGATCATGTAAAGATTTTGGTAGGTCCACCTTCTAAGGGGTGAAAGTCATTGCAAAGACCAATCTCTCCTTATTGGAATTAGTTAATTCCTTCTTCTTTATCCACGTATCACAAACTTGTTCCTCATTTCTTCAAGTTGTGCCTTTTTCGTGGCTTCATCACTATTATTCCTAGCCACTCTCTTAAACTGGGACTTCGGTAGAGCCCTTTTGAGGTATGGAGGATGGCAGCTCGTACCCTGTAGGAGGGAGTTCATCTCAGTAGCTTTTTGGAATAATGTGGTTTGTAATCTCCCATCAGATTTGTAGATTCATAGATCTAGAAAGTCCACCATTTGTGAATCCGCAGTGATCTTGAACTTTAGATTATCATTTGCTGTATTTAGTTCATCAAACCAATGGTCTAGCTCTTCCTGTTTGCCTCTCCAGATCAGGAACAAATCATGAATATATTTGCGAAACATTCCTATTCGCTGGTCTTGGAAGAGAGTAATACCCCGGGTCTCAAACTGTGCCATATAGAGATTGGCATAAAATGGGGCCACATTGGACCCCATCACTGTGCCTGATACTTGGAGGTAGAAGTTGTTTTCTAACCTAAAGTAGTTACATTTTAGGCAATACTCCAATAGTTGAAGAATAACATCTATTGGTGGTCCAATATATGGGTATAAGAGCAGACTTTCACGTATAGCCACCATCCCCTTCGCGTGTGGTATGATGGTATATAAGCTGGTTACATCTAGTATAACCAACAACTCATCACTCACTAGGTCGTCCATGTCTTGCAATAGTTTGACCAGTTCAATGGAATCAAGTAGAAAGGAATCCATTTGTTGAACCAATGGTTGAAGTATGTCATCCAGAAAAGTAGCTAGTGTCTGCAGGATCGAGCCCAGTGCAGACACTATAGGCCGACCAGGTGGTCTTAAGGGGTCCTTGTGCACCTTAGGTAGGGTGTAAATGATTGGAGTGATTGGAAACTCAACCATCAGATACTCACAGGTCGCTTTCTTCAAGATTCCGTTATCCAGCATAACTTCCAAATAATCATCAATGGGTTTTTTTAACTCCATTGTAGGTTCCTTTGGTAGCCTGCGGTATACACTGGGGTCGCTTAGTTGGGATAAAATTTCAACCCTGTAGTTTTCATAGTCCTGAAGGACCAATGCTCCCCCTTTGTTTGCCTCTCTTATGACTAATTTAGGATTGAGATGACTACGTTTGAAACCACACATACAGACAAATTGAGTGGGGAAGGTGAAAATAACTGGTTAGAAAAAATTAAGAAACAGGTAAAAGACTATGAAAAAGATCTGATCTCTTTTAAAGAAAAAAGTGGGAAGCAGTAACCACTGACTACCGAGAAAAAAGGATTTATAGATGGCTCCTGGGCCCAGAAGAAAGGAGATTCATGTCCAGGAATAGGAGACCTATAAAGCATATATACCGAGATCCCTGACTATGGTGGAAAGCTCGGATAATAGCTCTGATCCAGAATACACAGGAACAGAAGAACGGGGTACCATAACAGGATCCCAACCCATGACGACTTGGTCAAAAAACTCCAACAGGGGAGGCCACACCCCAGAAGAAGTGGCCGCAAACACAAGAGGCTACATACGGGGAAGACCACCGAGGCAATGGCGCAGGGGGTGGAACCGAGTATAATAATTAATTCGAGTACACACCAGCTAACACCTACAGAACAAAGTGTCCTGGAGAGAGGTTTAACCTTTGTTCCCACTGCCAGGCCTGATAAATTTGAACTACATGTTGACCTCTACAAATTCAGTAGAAAATTACGACTCAAGGAACATTTTGGTAATAATGAAGGTACAGTGGAAAAGTTTAAGAAAAAGAGCAAGTTTGACCCGAAGACTACAAATGCCAGTATAAGTACATATTGTCGCATGATAAAGAATGAATTTGATGGCATAAACACCAGGCAAATCACAACAAGGAACAATCTTAATAAAGAAGAATGGATGGCGTTAAAGAGCTTGAAAGGTAATCCTAAATTAGTCATAAGAGAGGCGGACAAAGGGGGAGCATTGGTCCTTCAGGACTATGAAAACTACAGGGTTGAGATTTTATCCCAACTAAGCAACCCCAGTGTATACCACAGACTACCAAAGGACCCTACAATGGAGTTCAAAAAAACCATTGATGATTATTTGGAAGCTATGCTGGATAACGGAATCTTGAAGAAAGCGACCTGTGAGTATCTGATGGTTGAGTTTCCAATCACTTCATTCATTTATATCCTACCTAAGGACCCCTTAAGGCCACCTGGTCAGCCTATAGTGTCTGCACGGGGCTCGATCCTACAGACACTAGCTACTTTTCTGGGTGACATACTTCAACCATTGGTTCGACAAATGGATTCCTTTTTACTTGATTCCATTGAACTGGTCAAACTATTGCAAGACATGGATAACCTAGTGGGTGATGAGTTGTTGGTTACACTAGATGTAACCAGCTTATATACCGTCATACCCCACGTGGAGGGGATGGCGGCTATATGTGAAAGTCTGCTCTTATACCCATATATTGGACCACCAATAGATGTTATTCTTCAACTATTGCAGGATTGCCTAAAATGTAACTACTTTAGGTTCGAAAACAACTTCTACCTCCAAGTATCAGGCACAGGCATGATGTTTCGCAGATATATTGATGATTTGTTCCTGATCTGGAGAGGCGGCAAACAGGAAGAGCTAGATCATTGGTTTGATTAACTAAATACAGCAAATGATAATCTAAAGTTCAAGATCACCGCAGATTCACAAATGGTGGACTTTCTAGATCTATGAATCTACAAATCTGATGGGAGATTACAAACCACATTATTCCAAAAAGCTACTGAGAGGAACTCCATCCTACAGGGTACGAGGTCGAGCTGCCATCCTCCATACCTCATAAGGGCTCTACCGAAGTCCCAGTGGCTAGGAATAATAGTGATGAAGCCATTTTGCACAATCTATTTAGATCTATTTTGCACAATATAATACATAATATTGACAGTGGCTAACTTGTTACGATATACTATGACAACACATACGCCTCACTAGTTATGTTTGTTGTTTGATAATACACGTATTGACAGCTTTTGCCGTGCCTTTTAACTTTTGCTTTTTGGTATTTTTAGCCTCCAGGACTTCCGTACAGACTCTCGCGCATACGCAGTTGCACAGAGGGGACGCTACCCAGTCGGGAGTACACATTGGTGCAGGTAACACATAAAGTTTGTCTGTTTGTATTTGTGTGTAAGTCTGAGGATGGGGGCAACCCCGAAAACGTTAACTACAGTAAATTTAGTTTACTTATAACAACGGAGAGTGCCTTTCTTTTTTGAGATATTTATATGATTGGTTTAAAGTGCACCCCGGTGAATGAAACAAGATAAGAGAGTGCTGGATTCATATGGGATTCTTATATATATATATATATATATATATATATATATATATATATGTGTATTTATGAATAAATAGAACATATTCTTCTATCATGGGAATAGGAAATATTCATATTTTCATGTCGGGTTAGCACACTTGAGAATATGCGATCAGGTTTGCGCGCGAGTAGGGTTTTAGTTTCCCCCCCACATATTTTGCTACATTAACTTCGCTTGTCAAGTTAGCGCGCGAACGAAGACAGTTTACTTTCAACTTATAATACAAGCACAACCCAGTGTGCACAAAAAGCTTACTTCTAGCACAGTTAACGTTCAAGAAGGAATGTTAATTAGCATTCCACTTGTAATCTGCCCCTATGGGGTCAATTTATCAAGCTCTGTACGGAGCTTGATGCCCCGTGTTTCCGGCAGAAGTTATGAAGTAGCGGTCTAAAGACCACTGCTCCATAACCTGTTCGCTTGCTCTCAGGAGGCAGACAGAATACGATCGGGTTGATTGACACCCCCTGCTAGCAGTTGATTGGGCGTGAATCTACAGGGGGCGGCATTGCACCAGCAGTTCACAAGAACTGCTCGCTGTCTGCATTTATCGATGTGCGGTGAACATGATACGCTACATTGTATCATGTCCGCTCGCACATTAATAAATTGACCCCTCTATGTTTATGTATGCATATATAGAGTAAATGAAAATATATATATATATGACTTTTAAGTGAACTGTACTCTAGAGGTAATTCTATGTAAAATGCCATGTAAAAAATAAAATACTGCTACTGTTAATCAGTTATACACACCTAATGAAACATTATAGCTCTATAGACCTGCAATTACAACGTTCCAATTTACTTCTATTATCAACTTTGCTTCATTCTCATGTTATTCTTTGCTGAAGGAACAGCATTGCAATACGGGCAGCTAGCTGAATATATCTAGTTAGTCAATCACAAGAGACAAATGTGGGCAGGTACCAATCAGCAGCTAGCTCCTACTAGTGTATGATATGTGCGTATTCTTTTTCATCAAGGGATGCCGAGAAAAAGCACTTTTGAAAATAGAAGTAAATTTAAAAGAGTCTTAAAATGACCTGCTCTATCTGAATCATACAAGTTTAATTTTGACTTTCCTATCCCTTTAATTTAATGGCAGAACCATACACATCCAATTTCTAATGATTCAGATGCGTGAGACTCCATACAGCTTCAGAAGAGATGTCTTTTTCAGCTTCCCAAAAAGTGAAAACTGCCCATGCAATGAGTTCCATAATAACTTAATAATTTTTATTTTTTTTAGTTTTACATTTTTGGCATACAAACATCAAAAACTCAGTTACAATACACTGGTCTTGTTAGCAACACAAGAGCTATTTGGATCAATACAAGGGTAAAAAAGAAAAGTATGTGAGCTGCTAGCTTGGTACAGAGAAGAAACATAAAGAATAGCAAAATCAATGAAGACATTAACAGTAGTTTCAATATTTCTCTATGTGGTAAATATGCCAAACAATATTTGAACCCTCTCTAAAGCTTAGGAGGCCTCTTTTGGATCTCGAAAAGATCTATATCTAACATTTCAAAAGAGGGTAGTCTGAAATAAATGAGACCATATGTAGCTCTCTTAGGAGGAAACTTAGAATTTATATTGTGATTAGCTAAGCAATCCCCTGAGTACAAATCGCCAAATGATAATAAGGATACCCCTATTGGTAAGTGTGCGCCCCTATGGGGCTGACTGACGTATTTAGTAAATAACGAATGGGGTGGTTATAAGGAGGAACAGAGTGACTAGTAAAATAACTTCAGTAATATCAAATTGGGATTAGAAAATGTACAGTAGATCTAATACATATCTTACCGTTTATGAGAATTAGTAGCTACATAGTCTATAGACGCCACAGGTTTGCATAATTTATTTGAAGTCTGTAAAAAATCTTATGCATGCACTTTCAATAAGAGGTTGTTAGCTATACTGGTTATGGGGGACAAGAAATTTGAGTAAATCTGCTATATGGGCTTAGAGACTATAAATGTGATTTCAAATGTACCCCCTATAGAGTTGCTGGAGGATATTATTAGTACTGTAGGGTGAGGGAACATGGGATAAAGTGTCAAATTTAAATACATCCTATTCAAGCAAAGCGGGTATATGTACAATGAACACAGCAAGGTAAACTTATCTCTGAACAGGGTTTGTTATGAGGGAGGATTAGTGATGAAGGGACTGTCAGCTAAAAATTGTCAACGAAAAGTTTATGTTGCTATGGGTAATTCAGATGTCCCAGAACTATTAGCTTGAAAGAATAGTAAGCCAACTGGTTAGTTACTAGTAGACTATTACTATGCCAGTCAGTAAGGATGAATAGTTATCTCAATATTACTATACCCAAAAGCTCCCCAGATCTGGGCAGAGTTTCCATATAGTGTGGTAAAAGTTGCTGTCTAGTCTGCACTACCTAGTTTATAAGCATAGGTTAACTAAAACAAGTAAATACCAACTGCCTCGGCTGCAGGCAGCTGGCATAATTTTATAAAAGACCCTGGGGAAAATAGGGCATAAATTATTCACTACATATGAAGTTGGTACTAAGTAGTCCTCTTTAACCATTATTCCTAGGCGTAGATATAAAGCAAGTGCCCCCAAATAAGAAGTTCTTTAAGATAAAGCACTTCAACGGAATAGACCAGTTTTGACTATCTATAATTCCAGTATAGGGAACTAAGGATGTAGTATGGGGTAACATTAAACTATGGCTATGGTAACACTATCTCCAAACTTAATTGGCTTTCAGAGATCTGAAAAAACGTTACTGTACAGACATTGCACGTCACTATATATATATATATATATATATATATATATATATATTTATAACAAAACTTCAAAGGGTCAGACAAGAATTTTTCATGTAAAAGTCAAGCAAAAGGACATATACCCAGTGAATCGATGTAAATATCAGAATTGCAACCGCCATCATCCGACCCCAACTTTTTGACAAGGCAGACAGTCCAACATTTTCATTTGGCTTTGTAGAAGATGGGAACTGGGCAACAGCAAACGGGGAATCAAAGTACGATAACCACATCTTAGCAGTTATGGAGGAATTGGTGTTGCCTGTTTCAGATCGTTGCTTCCTATCGATGGCCTTGGATTCACCTGTTATCCCTGAGATCTCGGAGTAATTACCCTTCAATTCTGTTGGTGATCCAGTTGGGGCTGCATTTATCGGAGTAGACCAAGCAGATTGTGTGTCTTTTAGCGGACCTCCATCCCACAGTTCATCCTCTCTCGCCTCAGCTTTCAGCTCCTAAAACTCAGTGGTAGGCTGCTTCAATTTGGTATAAGTGGAATCTGACCATGCAGCTAATTGAAGAGCCTGTCTCCCAAAAATAGCCTCCAAGGAAGCAAAAGTATCGAATTTGTAGAATTTAGAAAAGGTATGAAGCGAAGACCAAGTCGCCGCCTTACAAATCTGTTCAACAGAGGCCTCATGTTTAAAAGCCCATGTGGAAGCTACTGCTCTAGTAGAATGAGCTGTAATTCTTTCAGGAGGCTGCTGGCCAGCAGTCTCATAAGCTAAGCGGATTAAGCTTCTTAGCCAAAAAGAAAGAGAAGTTTCCGAAGCCTTTTGGCCTCTCCTCTGTCCAGAGTAGACAACAAACAAAGCAGATGTTTGACGAAAATCCTTCGTAGCTTGTAAATAAAACTTTAAAGCACGAACCACACCAAGATTGTGTAATAGACGTTCCTTCTTTGAAGAAGGATTAGGACATAATGAAGGAACAACAATCTCCTGATTGATATTCTTATTAGATACCACCTTAGGAAGAAACCCAGGTTTGGTACGTAAAACTACCTTATCTGCATGGAAAATCAGATAAGGGGAATCACACTGTAAAGCAGATAACTCCGAAACTCTTCGAGCCGAGGAGATAGCTACTAAAAACAGAACTTTCCAAGATAAAAGTTTAATATCTATGGAATGCAAAGGTTCAAACGGAACCCCTTGAAGAACTTTAAGAACTAAATTTAAACTCCATGGCGGAGCGACAGGTTTAAACACAGGCTTGATTCTGACCAAAGCCTGACAAAACGCCTGAACATCTGGAACCTCAGCCAGACGTTTGTGCAAAAGAATAGACAGAGCAGAAATCTGTCCCTTTAAGGAACTAGCTGACAAACCCTTCTCCAATCCTTCTTGGAGAAAGGATAATATCCTAGGAATCCCGACCTTACTCCATGAGTAACCCTTGGATTCACACCAATGAAGATATTTACACCATATCTTATGATAGATTTTCCTGGTGACAGGCTTTTGAGCCTAAATTAAGGTATCAATGACCGACTCGGAAAAAACACGCTTTGATAAAATCAAGCGTTCAATCTCCAAGCAGTCAGACGCAGAGAAATTAGATTTGGATGTTTGAAGGGACCTTGAAGTAGAAGGTCCTGCCTCAGCGGCAGAGTCCATGGTGGAAAGGATGACATGTCCACCAGATCTGCATACCAAGTCCTGCGTGGCCACGCAGGAGCTATCAAAATCACTGACGGTCTCTCCTGCTTGATCTTGGCATCAGACAAGGGAGCAGAGGAAATGGTGGAAACACATAAGCCAGGCTGAAAGACCAGGGCGCTGCTAAAGCATCTATCAGCGCTGCCTGGGGATCCCTTGACCTGGACCCGTAACAAGGAAGCTTGGCGTTCTGACGAGACACCATGAGATCCAGTTTTAGTTTGCCCCATAGTTGAATCAGCTGGGCAAATACCTCCGGATGGAGCTCCCACTCCCCCGGATGAAAAGTCTGCCGACTTAGAAAATCCGCCTCCCAGTTCTCTATTCCTGGGATATGGATAGCTGAGATATGGCAAGAGTGAACCTCTGCCCATAGAATTATCTTTGAAACCCCCAACATTGCCAGGGGGCTCCTTGTTCCCCCCTGATGGTTGATATAGGCTACAGTCGTGATGTTGTCTGACTGAAATCTGATGAACCTGACCGCAGCTAGCTGAGGCCAAGCCTGAAGAGCATTGAATATCGCTCTTAGTTCCAGAATGTTTATCGGAAGGAGGGCTTCTTCCTGAGTCCACGAACCCTGAGCCTTCAGGGAGTTCCAGACTGCACCCCAGACCAGAAGGCTGGCATCTATCGTCACTATAGTCCATTCTGGCCTGCGGAAACTCATTCCGCTGGACAGATGGACCCGAGATAGCCACCAGAGAAGAGAATCCCTGGTCTCTTGATCCAGATTTATCCGAGGAGACAAATCTGTGTAGTCCCCATTCCACTGATTGAGCATGCAAAGTTGCAGTGGTCTGAGATGTAGGCGGGCAAACGGAACTATGTCCATTGCCGCTACCATTAGGCCGATTACTTCCATACACTGAGCCACTGACGGCCGAGAAGTGGAATGAAGAGCACGGCAGGAAGTTAGAAGTCTTGACAACCTGACCTCTGTCAGAAAAATTTTAATTTCTACTGAAACTATCAGAGTTCCTAGGAAGGAAACTCTTGTGAGAGGGGAGAGAGAACTCTTTCCTTCGTTCACCTTCCACCCGTGAGACCTCAGGAATGCCAGAACAATGTCCATATGGGACTTTGCAATTTGAAAAGTCGACGCCTGTATCAGAATGTCGTCTAGGTAAGGAGCCACCGCTATGCCTTGTGGCCTTAGAACCACCAGTAGGGACCCTAGAACCTTCGTAAAGATTCTTGGTGCTGTTGCTAACCTGAAGGGAAGAGCCACAAACTGGTAATGCCTGTCTAGGAAGGCGAACCTGAGGAACTGATGATGATCTCTGTGTATCAGAATGTGGAGATAAGCATCCTTTAAGTCCACGGTAGTCATATATTGAACCCTCCTGGATCATAGGTAGGATGGTTCGAATAGTCTCCATCTTGAAGGATGGGACCCTGAGAAATTTGTTTAGGATCTTGAGATCCAAGATTGGTCTGAAAGTTCCCTCTTTTTTGGGAACTATAAACAGATTTGAATAGAAGCCCTGCCCCTGTTCCTCCCTTGGAACTGGGTGGATCACTCCCATAACCAGTAGGTCTTGAACGCAATGTAAGAATGCCTCTCTCTTTATCTGGTTTGCAGATAATTGTGAGAGATGAAATCTCCCCTTTGGAGATGAAGCTTTGAAGTCCAGAAGATATCCCTGGGAAACAATCTCCAGAGCCCAGGGATCCTGGATGTCTCTTGCCCAAGCCTGGGCGAAGAGAGAAAGTCTGCCCCCAACTAGATCCGGTCCCGGATCCGGGGCTACTCCTTCATGCTGTCTTAGAGGCAGCAGCAGGTTTTTTGGCCTGCTTCCCCTTGTTCCAAGCCTGGTTAGGTCTCCAGACTGGTTTGGACTGGGCAAAATTTCCCTCTTGTTTTGCATTAGAGGAAGTTGAAGCTGCGCCACTCTTGAAGTTTCGAAAGGAATGAAAATTAGTCTGTTTGGTCCTTAATTTGTTGGACCTATCCTGAGGAAGGGCCTGACCTTTTCCTCCAGTAATATCAGAAATTATCTCCTTCAGTCCATGCCCGAATAGGGTCTGCCCTTTGAAGGGGATGTTGAGAAGCTTAGACTTTGAAGTAACGTCAGCTGACCAGGATTTAAGCCATAGCGCCCTACAAGCCTGAATGGCAAAACCTGAATTCTTAGCCGTTAGCTTGGTTAAATGAAAAACTGCGTCTGAAATAAAGGAATTAGCTAACTTAAGAGCTTTAATCCTGTCTAGAATATCATCTAACGGGGTCTCCACCTGTAGAGCCTCCTCAAGAGACTCGAACCAGAAAGCCGCTGCAGCAGTGACTGGGGCAATGCATGCAAGAGGCTGGGGAATAAAACCTTGTTCTATAAAGATTTTCTTAAGGAAACCCTCTAATTTTTTATCCATTGGATCTAGGAAAGCACAACTGTCCTCGACAGGGATAGTTGTACGCTTAGCTAGGGTAGAGACTGCTCCCTCCACCTTAGGGACCGTCTGCCACGAGTCCCGTGTTGCGGCATCTATGGGAAACATCTTTTTAAAAGCAGGAGTGGGAGAGAACGGTACACCTGGTCTATCCCATTCCTTAGTAATAATTTCTGAAAACCTCTTAGGGACTGGAAAAACGCATTGGACGCGCCAGATGTACTTGGCGTCACTTGAGCGGGAGATATAGGTTCTGACACATGGGGAGAGCTAGGTGGTTTAACCTCCCTTTTGTCAGTCTGAGAAACCTCTGGTGATAAATCTTTAAATGTCATAATATGGTCTTTATAACTTATAGAAATATCAGTACATTTGGTACACATTCTAAGAGGGGGTTCCACAATGGCTTCTAAACATAATGAACAAGGAGTTTCCTCTATGTCAGACATGTTTAACAGACTAGTAATGAGACCAGCAAGCTTGGAAAACACTTTAATAAATGTGAAACAGCAATTAAACAAAAACAGTACTGTGCCTTTAAGAGAGAAAAACTACCACATAAACTGCAAAACAGTGTTAAAAAGTAGTAAACTCTACGAAATTTTTACAGTGTGTATAAGGGACTAAAGCAGCATAGCACCCACTTGCAAATGGATGATTAACCCCTTATTCCCCAAACCGGATTTGAAAAACGTTAAAACTGTTAATAAACAGTCAAACACACTGCCACAGCTCTGCTGTGGCTCCTACCTGCCCTTAAACACGATTTTTGCAGGAAAAAACCCCACTATAGCGGTCTTAGATGCCAGAGGACTCCTTTAGGGAAGCTGGATGTCTCAGTCTGAATATCAACTGCGCATTGAGAGTGCGAAAATAGGCCCCTCCCACCATGCACTCGATGTCAGAGGGCCTTAAAAAAGTACTCCTAGGAGTAATCTGACTAGCCATGTGGAAAACTAGGCCCCAAATAAAGATTTATCACCCTCAGAGAAAAAACGTTTTTTCTATAAACCATGCAAACGTTTTGACACTAAGTAATATGAGTATTAACATGAATATTACCCTTTTTTGTAAGCATGATCCCAGTCATCGTTAAATCACTGCATCAGTCTTACCTCAAATATACAAGGCTCTGTCAGCATTTTCTAGACCTTATCATCTCTCTAGAAATAAATATAGTGAACATACCTCAAAGCAGGTTCTCTGCAAACCGTCCCCCCAACTGAAGTTTTCTTTCCATACTCTTCAGTTATGTGTGAGAACAGCAATGGACCTTAGTTACAAACCGCTAAGATCATCAACCTCCAGGCAGATTCTTCTTCCAATTCCTGCCTGAGAGTAAAACAGTACAACGCCGGTACCGTTTAAAAATAACAAACTCTTGATTGAAGGTAAAAACTCCACTAAGTCACCACATCTCTCTTACACTTCCTATCTTGTCGAGAGTTGTAAGAGAATGACTGGGGGTGGCAGTTAGGGGAGGAGCTATATAGACAGCTCTGCTGTTGGTGTCCTCTTTCAACTTCCTGTTGGGAAGGAGAATATCCCACAAGTAATGGATGAATCCATGGACTGGATACACCTTTACAAGAGAAAACATAATTTATATAAGAACTTACCTGATAAATTAATTTCTTTCATATTGGCAAGAGTCCATGAGCTAGTGACGTATGGGATATAAGCCTTATGAATCAAAAGCTTTAACCAAGATGCCAAGGAAATGGCAGAAGCTTTCTGACCTTTCCTAGAACCAGAAAAGACAACAAATAGACTAGAAGTCTTCCTGAAATCTTTATTAGCTTCAACATTGTATTTCAAAACTCTTACAACATCCAGAGAATGTAAGGATCTCTCCAAAGAATTCTTAGGATTAGGACACAAAGAGGGGACAACAATTTCCCTATTAATGTTGTTAGAATTCACAACTTTAGGTAAAAATTTAAATGAAGTCCGCAAAACTGCCTTATCTTGATGAAAAATCAGAAAAGGTGACTCACAAGAAAGAGCAGATAATTCACAAACTCTTCTAGCAGAAGAGATAGCCAAAAGGAACAACACTTTCCAAGAAAGTAGTTTAATATCCAAAGAATGCATAGGCTCAAAAGGAGGAACCTGTAAAGTTCTCAGGACCAAATTAAGACTCCAAGGAGGAGAGATTGATTTAATGACAGGCTTGATACAGACCAAAGCCTGAACAAAAACAAAATTTATGCTTACCTGATAAATTTCTTTCTTTTGCGATGTACAGAGTCCACGGATTCATCCTTACTTGTGGGATATTATCCTTCCCAACAGGAAGTGGCAAAGAGAGCACCACAGCAGAGCTGTCTATATAGCTCCCCCCTTAACTCCACCCCCCAGTCATTCGACCGAAGGCCAAGGAAGAAAAAGGAGAAACTATAAGGTGCAGAGGTGACTGAAGTTTTCAATAAAAAAATACTATCTTTCTTGAATAGACAGGGCGGGCCGTGGACTCGGTACATCGCAAAAGAAAGAAATTTATCAGGTAAGCATACATTTTGTTTTCTTTTGCAAGATGTACCGAGTCCACGGATTCATCCTTACTTGTGGGATACCAATACCAAAGCTTTAGGACACGGATGAAGGGAGGGACAAGACAGGAACCTAAACGGAAGGCACCACTGCTTGCAAAACCTTTCTCCCAAAAATAGCCTCCGAAGAAGCAAAAGTATCAAATTTGGAAAATTTGGAAAAGGTATGAAGCGAAGACCAAGTCGCGGCCTTACAAATCTGTTCAACTGAAGCATCATTTTTAAAGGCCCATGCGGAAGCCACCGCTCTAGTAGAGTGAGCAGTAATTCTTTCAGGAGGCTGCTGTCCAGCAGTCTCATAAGCCAAATGGAAGATGCTTTTCAGCCAAAAGGAGAGAGGTAGCCGTAGCCTTTTGACCTCTACATTTTCCAGAATAGACAACAAACAAAGAAGATGATTGACGAAAATCTTTGGTTGCCTGCAAATAGAACTTCAAAGCACGAACCACGTCCAAGTTGTGCAACAAACGTTCCTTCTTAGAAGAAGGATTAGGACACAGAGAAGGAACAACAATGTCCTGATTGATATACCTGTTAGTAACCAACTTAGGGAGGAACCCAGGTTTGGTACGCAAAACCACCTTATCAGCATGGAAAACAAGATAAGGCGAGTCACATTGTAATGCAAATAATTCAGAAACCCTTTGAGCTGAAGAGATAGCAACTAGAAACAGAACTTTCCAAGATAGAATTTTAATATCTATGGAATGCATGGGTTCAAACGGAACCCCCTGAAGAACATTAAGAACTAAATTTAGACTCCATGGCGGAGCAACAGGTTTAAACACAGGCTTGATTCTAACTAAAGCCTGACAAAAATCCCGAACGTCTGGGACATCTGCCAGACGCTTGTGCAATAGAATAGACAGAGCAGATATCTGTCCTTTTAAGGAACTAGCTGACAATCCTTTCTCCAATCCTTCTTGAAGAAAGGACAAAATCCTAAGAATACTGATCTTACTCCATGAGCAGCCTTTGGATTCGCACCAAAAAAGATATTTACGCCATATCTTATGACAGATTTTCCTGGTGACAGGCTTTTGAGCCTGAATCAAGGTATCTATGACCGACTCAGAGAAGCCCCGCTTTGATAAAATCAAGCGTTCAATCTCCAAGCAGTCAGTTGCAGAGAAATTAAATTTGGATGCTTGAACGGACCTTGAATCAGAAGGTCCTGTCGCAGTGGCAGAGTCCATGGTAGCAGAGATGACATGTCCACCCGGTCTGCATACCAAGTCCTGCGTGGCCATGCAGGCGCTATCAAAATCACCAAAGCTCTCTCCTGTTTGATTCTAGCAATCAGACGCGGAAGGAGAGGGAAAGGTGGAAACACATAAGCCAGGTTGAACGACCAGGGTACTGCTAGAGCATCTATCACTACTGCCTGAGGATCCCTGGACCTGGATCCGTAACAAGGAAGTTTGGCGTTCTGACGAGACGCCATAAGATCCAATTCTGGTGTGCCCCATAGCTGAACCAGTTGAGCAAACACCTCCGGATGGAGCTCCCACTCCCCCGGATGAAAAGTCTGACGACTTAGAAAATCTGCCTCCCAGTTCTCTACCCCTGGGATATAGATTGCTGATAGATGGCAAGAGTATGTCTCTGCCCATCGGATTATCCTGGAAACTGCCATCATCACCAAGGAACTCCTTGATCCCCCCTGATGATTGATATAAGCTACAGTCGTGATGTTGTCCGACTGAAATCTGATGAATCCGGCCAAAGCCAGCTGAGGCCACGCCTGAAGAGCATTGAATATCGCTCTTAATTCCAGAATATTTATTGGAAGGAGGGCCTCCTCCTGAGTCCACAAACTCTCTGCTTTCAGGGAATTCCAGACTGCACCCCAGCCCAGTAGACTGGCGTCCGTCGTCACTATAACCCACGCTGGCCTGCGGAAACACATTCCCCGGGACAGGTGATCTTGTGACAGCCACCAAAGAAGAGAGTCTCTGGTCTCTTGATCCAGATTTATCTGAGGAGATAAATCTGCATAATCCCCATTCCACTGTTTGAGCATGCATAGTTGCAGTGGTCTGAGATGTAAGCGAGCAAACGGAACTATGTCCATTGCCGCTACCATAAGTCCGATTACCTCCATACACTGAGCCACTGACGGCCGAGGAATGGAATGAAGAGCTCGGCAGGTGGTTGAAATCTTTGATTTTCTGACCTCCGTCAGAAAAATGTTCATGTCCACCGAATCCATCAGAGTTCCCAGGAATGGAACTCTTGTGAGAGGAATAAGAGAACTCTTTTTCACGTTCACCTTCCACCCATGAGATCTTAGAAAGGCCAACACTAAGTCCGTGTGAGACTTGGCTAGTTGGAAAGTCGACGCTTGAATTAGGATGTCGTCTAGATAAGGTGCCACTGCTATGCCCCGCGGCCTTAGGACCGCCAGAAGGGACCCTAGCACCTTTGTGAAGATTCTTGGCGCCGTGGCCAACCCGAAGGGAAGAGCCACAAACTGGGAATGCTTGTTCAGAAAGGCAAACCTGAGGAACTGGTGATGATCTTTGTGGATAGGAATGTGTAGATACGCATCCTTTAAATCAACGGTGGTCATATATTGACCCTCCTGGATCATTGGTAAAATAGTCTGAATGGTCTCCGTCTTGAAGGATGGAACTCTAAGGAATTGGTTTAGGATCTTGAGATCTAGAATTGGTCTGAAGGTTCCCTCTTTCTTGGGAACCACAAACAGATTGGAGTAGAAACCTTGTCCCTGTTCTGCTTTCCGAACTGGGCAGATCACTCCCATGGTAAAAAGGTCTTCTACACAGTGTAAGAACGCGTCTCTTTTTGTCTGGTTTATGGACAATTGAGAAAAATGGAATCTCCCCCTTGGAGGAGAATCTTTGAAATCTAGGAGATACCCCTGGGTTACAATTTCTACGGCCCAGGAATCCTGAACGTCTCTTGCCCAGGCCTGAGCAAAGAGAGTCTGCCCCCTACTAGATCCGGTCCCGGATCGGGGGCTACCCCTTCATGCTGTCTTAGTGGCAGCAGCAGGCTTTTTGGCCTGTTTACCCTTGTTCCAAGCCTGGTTAGGTCTCCAGGTTGGCTTGGATTGAGCAAAGTTCCCCCCTTGCTTTGCAGCAGGGGAAGAGGAAGCGGGCCCACCCTTGACGTTTCGAAAGGTATAGCTCCCCCGAAAATTATTTTGTTTGGTCCTTGACTTATTTGACTTATCTTGAGGGAGGGCATGACCCTTCCCCACAGTAATGTCTGAAATTATCTCTTTCAGTGCAGGCCCGAATAGGGTCTTACCTTTGAAAGGGATGGTCAAAAGCTTAGATTTAGATGACACATCAGCCGACAAGGACTTAAGCCATAACGCTCTACGCACTAAAATGGCAAAACCTGAATTCTTTGCCACTAATTTAACGAGATGAAAAGCGGCCTCTGTAATAAAAGAATTAGCTAGCTTAAGAGCCTTAATTATATCCAGAATATCCTCTAGTGAGGTCTCCACTTGAAGAGCCTCTTCTAGAGCCTCAAACCAAAAGGCAGCTGCAGTGGTTACAGGAACAATGCACGCTATAGGTTGAAGAAGAAAACCTTGATGAACAAAAAATTTCTTTAGGAGACCCTCTAATTTTTTATCCATAGGATCAATGAAAGCACAACTGTCTTCAATAGGTATAGTTGTACGCTTAGCCAGAGTAGAAATAGCTCCCTCCACCTTAGGGACCGTCTGCCATGAGTCCCTCATGGTGTCAGATATGGGAAACATTTTCTTAAAAACAGGAGGGAGAATGAACGGAATACCTGGTCTATCCCACTCCTTAGTAACAATGTCCGAAATCCTCTTAGGGACCGGAAAAACATCAGTGTAACCCGGAACCTCTAAATATTTGTCCATTTTACACAATTTCTCTGGAACCACAATAGGGTCACAATCATCCAGAGTCGCTAAAACCTCCCTGAGCAATAAGCAGAGGTGTTCTAGCTTAAGTTTAAATGCCATCATATCTGAATCTGTCTAAAGGGAACATTCTTCCTGAATCAGAAATCTCTCCCTCAGATGGCAAATCCCTCATCCCTACCGCAGAACATTGTGAGGGAATATCGGATACAGCTACTAAAGCGTCCGAAGTCTCGGCATTTGTTCTTAACCCAGAGCTACTGCACTTCCCTTGCTACCCTGGCAGTTTAGATAAAACCTCTGTGGTAGTATTCATAACTGAGGCCATATCTTGCAAGGTGAAAGAATTAGACGCACTAGAAGTACTTGGCGTCGCTTGTGCGGGCGTTACTGGTTGTGACACTTGGGGAGAACTAGATGGCAAAACCTGATTTCCTTCTGTCTGAGAATCATCCAATGCCAAACTTTTATAAGTCAAAATATGCTGTTTGCAATTTATAGACATATCAGTACAAGTGGGACACATTCTAAGAGGGGGTTCCACAATGGCTTCTAAACAAATTGAGCAATGAGTTTCCTCAATGTCAGACATGTTGAACAGGCTAGTAATGAGACAAGCAAGCTTGGAAAACACTTTATTTAATAAAAAAAAACCAACAAAAAACACAATTTTCAAAAACGGTACTGTGCCTTTAAGAGAAAAAAAGGCATACACAAACTGCAAAACGGCTTAAAATTGCTTCAAATTTTCCGAAATTTTTACAGTATGCGCACTAAGCTTTAGTAAGATTGCAAATAAAATAAAACTAACAGTTTGAACAAAACACTGGTTGTGATTTTATGCGCTCATGTACTGAAACAAATATTTTTATAAAAAATTAAATAATTGTTGCCAACGTTATATTATTTGTTATCTATTGTCACCACTATGATGGTATATGAGTTACTTGTCCGAAAGTTAGAAAGACCTTAAAAGTATTTGAAAGCTATCTAGATAAAAATTAAAATACAATGAATAAAACTGAATGAAACATGAATAAAAGATAATATGTTAAAAAATGCAAATATTCCCTGATTCTAAAATAACTACTCAAAGCCCCCTTATTCCTAAAAGAGATATGTGTTTAAACCATCTATGATTTGAATACACGCAAAAAGGTCCATATATATAATAATAGCAGCCAATGGATGTGAGATTTGATACTCTTGGATTGTACTGGGACTTGAGATAATTGGCCTTTTACAGTTCTATGTAACAGTACCTTGGGTGTTAATGGCAGAAGATATTTCTAGATTCCGTGAATATTCCTGAATTTATAGGAGATAATGTTCAATTGAACCGTAGAAGAGCAAATGTATTTTGATTGCAGTGCCACTGTAGTGCCGCCTGGTCGCAGCCAGCAATCCCACTGGTCCGGCTCAGATATGGTTACATGAAATGATAGAAAAGACAGGCGCACAAGGCACAATTCAAGTGTAGCGTTTTATTATACTGGTGAAACACACGGTTAAAAACACTTACTAGATAAAAGTTAAAAGTCAGCATTGAGAGCATATGCTCATTAGGATTATCGCAGCTCCTGCAGCACCAGGGAGATAGTTGGTCCTTCTCCTCTCCGTTTACAACAAGACTAAGTGGGTGGCGGTGTTCCGGATCCTGTCACCCCAGTCCTAGTAACGCTAGTGCTGAACAGTACTCTTTAACTGCTTTCCTGCAAAGTCTTTTGTTCGGATGCCTGACGCGTTTCCCCCGACTCCGGTCGGGCTTTATCAAAAGCTGAATGAATTAAACTTGGCGCCTGTTTGTTTTAAAGGTATGTCCGCCAATCAGATAAGAGGTGTGCGCTTTCTAGCCAATCATCACTAGAGGGTGTGAGCGCATATGTAAAGTCCCAGATTTAAGTTGGTAGCTTGTATCTATTCCTAAAATAGCGTACAATAACAGTGTTTTTTACACATAATTTCGTGCAGCGAGCACGTAAGGAAAACAAAATATATGTACAAAGATGCTTCTGAAAACAAGTGAAAATAATATGATACATAACGTTCTCTCTTATTACAAACAAAATATATGTAATCAATAGACAGCAGATATACATTGTATATTTCTGATATGACCCATGTTGATTGGAAAAAAAACGTTTTGCCCTTGTTTATATATTAATAGTTATAAGAATTTTGAATGTTTCTAATTATTGATAAACCTAAAATATAGCCCTAATGTAATTTTCTACGTTAAAACAAAACACTTGTAAAAAAATTTTTAAGGAAAACATTGCTATATAATAGCAGTACAGGATTCTGTCCATATTCACTTTTAAGTTTATAAATTTGATTTGTTTGATTTGCTTTTATCAGAAGGTGCAAATTTAATAGTTTGAATAAATAAAATAAATAATTATTAACTAAATAAAACATTTTCTAAAGATATAAAAAAATCGTTATTATTAAAAACAATCCTTATTGATTTTGATTTAAAGGCATAGTGTAAATATGTTAAAATTTAAATTAATGCTGTGATGTCGAACTATGCTATGTATTTATATTCTGAAAGATAACGATTTTATTGGGGAGAGTATCCTTATAATCTTGATAATTAACAAAGGATGCCCTGAAAACAAGGTTCTTTGGGGGACATAGTTTTGCCTTCATAGTGCAATATTTTAAAATGCAATATTTTAAAAAAACTAATTTAGTTAAATTGATTGGTGTATCTAAAACAGTACGATATATTTTCAAAAGATGCCATATATTTAAAAAAGGGGAGATTGTACACAGTAAAATGTATAACTATTTGGAATTCATTTTTTTTTAACTATTTGGAATTAAAAAATTAAATTGTTAAGACAATAGTTTAAAAATGAGGATTGGAAATGACCTAACTAAAATTTATGCAAGTACTATGGAAGTTCTAACCACACAGAGAAAAAATAAAAATTAGTATATTAATCTATCTAAATTAGTGTGTGATTTTATAAAAAGGCTGCCACATCTATATCAATGTTTAGTCCTAAGGGCTGTAATGTTTTTAGCTTGTAGATCCACTTTGTTTCTAATTTTCTTAGTTCAAGTAATCTATTTGGTTTTGTGTGTGGCACTCGATCAATTACTTGTATCTTTAAAGAACTTGGATTGCTCCCACGGCAATCTAAAAAATGTTTTGGGACACTGTGGTTCTCCATTTTTTCTTTAATGTTGTACAGATGCTCATTTGTCCTACGTCTTATCTTTCTTTTCGTGCGGCCCACATATAATAGGCCGCATCCACATTCTAATAAATATACAACATATATTCAGTCACAATTGCTTCTAAAATCTATACTGTAATTTATTTAACTCCTTATTATAATTTTCAGTTGGATCTGTTAATAAAATTTGATAAGTATCTTCGTCCCCTAATAATTTCATAGCCTCTTTTAGATAATCTTCTCTCTTTTGGATTACTATCCCCCCACCCTTATCGGCCGGGCGGATAATAATTTCTCTATTGTCACCCAATTTTTTCAGGGAAAGGCACTATGAAATGTGGTAAAACAAGATGCAATATGTGCAAACACATAAACAAATCACCCACATTCCATAATAGCATATCCACAGAAACCTACAGTATAGATTTTAGAAGCAATTGTGACTCAATATATGTCGGACAATAGATTACTTGAACTAAGAAAATTAGAAACAAAGTGGATCTACAAGCTAAAAACATTACAGCCCTTAGGACTAAACATTGATATAGATGTGGCAGCCTTTTTATAAAATCACACACTAATTTAGATAGATTAATATACTCATTTTTATTTTCTCTGTGTGGTTAGAACTTCCATAGTACTTGCATAAATTTTAGTTAGGTCATTTCCAATCCTCATTTTTAAACTATTGTCTTAACAATTTAATTTTTTAATTCCAAATAGTTAAAAAAAAATGAATTCCAAATAGTTATAAATTTTACTGTGTACAATCTCCCCTTTTTTAAATATATGGCATCTTTTGAAAATATATCGTACTGTTTTAGATACACCAATCAATTTAACTAAATTAGTTTTTTTTTAAATATTGCATTTTAAAATATTGCACTTTTAAGGCAAAACTATGTTCCCCAAAGAACCTTGTTTTCAGGGCATCCTTTGTTAATTATCTATTGATTACATATATTTTGTTTGTAATAAGAGAGAACGTTATGTATCATATTATTTTCACTTGTTTTCAGAAGCATCTTTGTACATATATTTTGTTTTCCTTACGTGCTCGCTGCACGAAATTATGTGTAAAAAACACTGTTATTGTACGCTATTTTAGGAATAGATACAAGCTACCAACTTAAATCTGGGACTTTACATATGCGCTCACACCCTCTAGTGATGATTGGCTAGAAAGCGCACACCTCTTATCTGATTGGCGGACATACCTTTAAAACAAACAGGCGCCAAGTTTAATTCATTCAGCTTTTGATAAAGCCCGACCGGAGTCGGGGGAAACGCGTCAGGCATCCGAACAAAAGACTTTGTAGGAAAGCAGTTAAAGAGTACTGTTCAGCACTAGCGTTACTAGGACTGGGGTGACAGGATCCGGAACACCGCCACCCACTTAGTCTTGTTGTAAACGGAGAGGAGAAGGACCAACTATCTCCCTGGTGCTGCAGGAGCTGCGTTAATCCTAATGAGCATATGCTCTCAATGCTGACTTTTAACTTTTATCTAGTAAGTGTTTTTAACCGTGTGTTTCACCAGTATAATAAAACCCTACACTTGAATTGTGCCTTGTGCACCTGTCTTTTCTATCATTTCATGTAACCATATCTGAGCCGGACCAGTGGGATTGCTGGCTGCGACCAGGCGGCACTACAGTGGCACTGCAATCAAAATACATTTGTTCTTCTACGGTTCAATTGAACATTATCTCCTATAAATTCAGGAATATTCACGGAATCTAGAAATATCTTCTGCCATTAACACCCAAGGTACTGTTACATAGAACTGTAAAAGGCCAATTATCTCAAGTCCCAGTACAATCCAAGAGTATCAAATCTCACATCCATTGGCTGCTATTATTATATATATGGACCTTTTTGCGTGTATTCAAATCATAGATGGTTTAAACACATATCTCTTTTAGGAATAAGGGGGATTTGAGTAGTTATTTTAGAATCAGGGAATATTTGCATTTTTTAACATATTATCTTTTATTCATGTTTCATTCAGTTTTATTCATTGTATTTTAATTTTTATCTAGATAGCTTTCAAATACTTTTAAGGTCTTTCTAACTTTCGGACAAGTAACTCATATACCATCATAGTGGTGACAATAGATAACAAATAATATAACGTTGGCAACAATTATTTAATATTTTATAAAAATATTTGTTTCAGTACATGAGCGCATAAAATCACAACCAGTGTTTTGTTCAAATCAAGTATTTCCCCTTTTTTTGCTGCTGAAATGTCTGAACCATTAAGCCACTATGTCAATAGAAATGAGACCAGAAAATTTGTCTAATGTTACACTTAAAGACTTTGGAAATAATCCTCATAGGGCAAATAGAAATAGAGCAATTGATCTTCTAGAGACTGAGGAGGATGTTATACACATAGAAAAAGACCCAGAGGAATTATTCCAAACATTAGAAAAATTATTATGTCAAGATGCAAAAGACTGGCAAGACCTAATACTTTTAGAAAATTATATAAAACATAAAGTAGTGCCGAGGGGTCTAAGAGTTTTTAAACAGCCAGCATTTGACTTGGATGAAGTTGAGTTCACTACTGAGTGGGAGACAGCAAGTTTTGAATGTCCCAACAAGTATATTAACATTTTAATTAAACATAGAGAATTAAGATTAAATAAACTAAAGGTAGAAATTGAGGAGGTAGTCAATCAAATTCAACCATTTAAAAATATAGACAAGTGGATAACTTGCAATAAAAGTATCCAGTATAGAGTGAGCCAATTAGATAGGGAGCTACAAAATAACAAACAGAAAAATCTCAAAAGAGATTTAGAAGATTTCAAAAACAACAAAGTATACACATATAAGAAAGAAAACAAGGTTCAAACTATAGCATCCACCTTTATGGAAAATACTGCAGACAATTCTAAATCAAGGTCCTCCACATCATTGGCCCCACCTAGAGATGAACATAAAAATACAACATTTCATCCTAGGGAACATATAAATAGAAACCAATATAATAATAATAATTATAATAGGCAATACACACAAAGGAAAGTACCATTTGAGTCATGCCATCATAGACAATTGAATACTGAGGAAGGTTTTCATTACCAGAATAAGAATTATGATAGCTCAAATGATTCCTATGGCTACCATCATAATCATAATAGCAATTACAATAATCAGCCCTTACAATGGAGTCGTAGAAATAGCCATAGAGATACTGCCAATACAGCAAATAACTACAATAGACAAGGTTCAAATTTTAATAGATTTGCCCCTCTTGCACATAGAGATAGCTATAGGACAACATCAAACTGGGAAAGGAATGATGCAAGACTAGGGATGAATCACAGTAAAACTGATTCCCCCTTTTACAATGAGAACAGTACAACTATGTTTAATTGGGAAATAAATGGGGCTAAACCTAAAAATATATATGAGGAAAAACATTTTTTAGGCCCAGATCAGGCAAAAAATCACAATCCACTACAACAAGACAGAACAAAACAAAGAAAAAGGTCTTTAGAAAAAGAAGACAGGGAAATAGAGCAGGAAAACTCATACAGGCTAGCAGGAAAAATAAGGAAAGAATAGGGGAGGCTAAAAAAGATATTTTTAATCTAGCACAAATAGATTTAGATCACAATGATATATCTCTACTACAAAAAGGACTAAATTTTGCCCCAAAATCAAAACCAAATAAATTTGAAATGTTTGTTGATATTCACAAATACGTCAGAAAATTAACTTTAAAAAGATATTTTTTAAAAAATCCAGAATATAGAGATAGACCAAATAAGGAATATATGGAGGCAGGGGATCTAGGGACTTTAAATATTTTAAAAAATCTTGAAAACATTGATCATATTTTACCTAATGAAGATTTTAACGATGATTTTTTAAACATATTAAATTTATCCACCCATGAGAATGAACCGACGATTCGGCATTCGAATTTTAAAGCAAAGTCCACTTTTAACCCAGTAGGAGCACAAGGAGAATATATATCGGCTTTTAATAAATTAATATTCAAAGAGATAGAAGATCAATTCAAAGATGAAAACAAATTTATTAATAAACACAATGATAATCTAAGTATTTTGGAAAGGAAATCCCTGAAAAAATTGGGTGACAATAGAGAAATTATTATCCGCCCGGCCGATAAGGGCGGGGGGGATAGTAATCCAAAAGAGAGAAGATTATCTAAAAGAGGCTATGAAATTATTAGGGGACGAAGATACTTATCAAATTTTATTAACAGATCCAACTGAAAATTATAATAAGGAGTTAAATAAATTACTAAATAAAGCAAAATTGGAAGGGATATTAAACAATGATGAATATAAATATATATATACTCCACAACCAAATATACCGATCATATACCATCTTCCGAAAGTACATAAGGATAAAAAAAAACCTCCCGGTAGACCAATCATTTCCGGGATTGGGTCTATCACAGATAAGCTCTCAAAATATGTAGATTTTTTCTTGCAACCTCTGGTAAAATCCACCAGAGCTTATTTAAAAGACACTACCGAAGTGATTACCAAATTTGAAGGGATTAACTGGGAGGAAGATATGATCTGGTTAACATGCGATGTTGCATCGCTATATACGTGTATACCACATTCTAATGGCATTCAAAAAGTGGAGTTAGAATTATTAAATTGGTCCTTTCCTTCTAACCAAATTGAATTTTTAATAGAGAGTATAAAATTTATTTTACATAGAAATTATTTTATTTTTGAAAACAAATTTTATGTACAGAAAAGAGGAACGGCAATGGGTACCACCTTTGCCCCCTCATACGCGAATTTGTATGTAAATGCGTTTGAAAATAACTATGTATGGGAAAATAACCCTTTTTTTAGTAATATTCTAATTTATGCAAGATACATAGATGATATAATCATTCTATGGAAGGGCAATGAAGAACGAGTAAATGATTTTATGGACCATCTGAATAGTAATGATTTTAATTTAAAATTTACCAAAAATATATCAAAAGAAAAAATAGAATTTTTGGATTTGATTCTTTTTAAAGATCAACAAGGTAAAATTGCTGTAAAAAATTATAGGAAGACTACCGATTGCAACAGCTTCATACAAGCGAAAAGTGCACATAAAAAGAGTTGGATAAATAATGTTCCTAAAAGTCAATTCTCAAGAATTAGGAGAAATTGCACACATAATTCAGATTATAATATGGAAGCGGATATTTTAGAGAAGAAATTTTTGGATAAAGGATACAATCCAGAGGTATTAAATAAAGCAAAGGCAAATACAGCTGCCATAGATAGAGGGTCTTTTTTTCGAGAGAAGAATCTTAATGATGATTCAATAGCAATAGGGACCAATTTGCATAATAATTTAATTAAATCTCAATCCAAAAATCAAAACCCTATAAGATTTATAACTACATATAATCAAGGTTCTAAAAAATTAGAAGACATAATTAATAGACATTGGCCTATTTTAAAATCAGATCCTCTTCTGGGTCCACAGCTTGAAGACAAACCTATTTTTACATACAAAAAAGGAAGGAGTTTAAAAAATATATTAGCCCCCAGTAGAATCAAACCCATCCCAAAAAATAAGACTAACCCAAATACAGACAATTGGCTAACGAATTGGAAAGGCACTATGAAATGTGGTAAAACAAGATGCAATATGTGCAAACACATAAACAAATCACCCACATTCCATAATAGTCTATCCACAGAAACCTACAGTATAGATTTTAGAAGCAATTGTGACTCAATATATGTTGTATATTTATTAGAATGTGGATGCGGCCTATTATATGTGGGCCGCACGAAAAGAAAGATAAGACATAGGACAAATGAGCATCTGTACAACATTAAAGAAAAAATGGAGAACCACAGTGTCCCAAAACATTTTTTAGATTGCCATGGGAGCAATCCAAGTTCTTTAAAGATACAAGTAATTGATCGAGGGCCACACACAAAACCAAATAGATTACTTGAACTAAGAAAATTAGAAACAAAGTGGATCTACAAGCTAAAAACATTACAGCCCTTAGGACTAAACATTGATATAGATGTGGTGGCCTTTTTATAAAATCACACACTAATTTAGATAGATTAATATACTAATTTTTATTTTTTCTCTGTGTGGTTAGAACTTCCATAGTACTTGCATAAATTTTAGTTAGGTCATTTCCAATCCTCATTTTTAAACTATTGTCTTAACAATTTAATTTTTTAATTCCAAATAGTTAAAAAAAAAATAATTCCAAATAGTTATAAATTTTACTGTGTACAATCTCCCCTTTTTTAAATATATGGCATCTTTTGAAAATATATCGTACTGTTTTAGATACACCAATCAATTTAACTAAATTAGGCCTAGATTTGGAGTTTGGCGGTAGATGGGCTGTTAACGCTACGCGGGCTTTTTTCTGGCCGCACCATAAAATTAACTCTGGTATCGAGAGTCCAAAAAAATGCTGCGTTAGGCTCCAAAAAAGGAGCGTAGAGCATTTTTACCGCAAATGCAACTCTCGATACCAGAGTTGCTTACGGACGCGGCCAGCCTCAAAAACGTGCTCGTGCACGATTCTCCCATAGGAAACAATGGGGCTGTTTGAGCTGAAAAAAAACCTAACACCTGCAAAAAAGCAGCGTTCAGCTCCTAACGCAGCCCCATTGCTTCCTATGGGGAAACACTTCCTACGTCTGCACCTAACACCCTAACATGTACCCCGAGTCTAAACACCCCTAACCTTAAACTTATTAACCCCTAATCTTCCGCCCCCGCTATCGCTGACCCCTGCATATTATTATTAACCCCTAATCTGCCACTCCGTACACCGCCGCAACCTACGTTATCCCTATGTACCCCTAATCTGCTGCCCCTAACACCGCCGACCCCTATATTATATTTATTAACCCCTAACCTGCCCCCCTCAACGTCGCCGACACCTGCCTACACTTATTAACCCCTAATCTGCCGAGCGGACCTGAGCGCTACTATAATAAAGTTATTAACCCCTAAAGCTAAGTCTAACCCTAACACTAACACCCCCCTAACTTAAATATAATTTACATCTAACGAAATTAATTAACTCTTATTAAATAAATTATTCCTATTTAAAGCTAAATACTTACCTGTAAAATACATCCTAATATAGCTACAATATAAATTATAATTATATTGTAGCTATTTTAGGATTAATATTTATTTTACAGGTAACTTTGTAATTATTTTAACCAGGTACAATAGCTATTAAATAGTTAAGAACTATTTAATAGTTACCTAGTTAAAATAATAACAAAATTACCTGTAAAATAAGTCCTAACCTAAGTTATAATTAAACCTAACACTACCCTATCAATAAATTAATTAAATAAAATACCTACAATTACCAACAATAAAACCTAACACTACACTATCAATAAATAAATTAAATACAATTTCTACAAATAACTACAATTACATAAACTAACTAAAGTACAAAAAATAAAAAAGAACTAAGTTACAAAAAATAAAAAAATATTTACAAACATAAGAAAAATATTACAACAATTTTAAACTAAATACACCTACTCTAAGCCCCCTAATAAAATAACAAAGACCCCCAAAATAAAAAATTCCCTACCCTATTCTAAATTAATAAATTTAAAAGCTCTTTTACCTTACCAGCCCTGAACAGGGCCCTTTGCGGGGCATGCCCCAAGAAAATCAGCTCTTTTGCCTGTAAAAAAAAACATACAATACCCCCCCCCCAACATTACAACCCACCACCCACATACCCCTAATCTAACCCAAACCCCCCTTAAATAAACCTAACACTAAGCCCCTGAAGATCTTCCTACCTTGTCTTCACCTCAACAGGTATCACCGATCCGTCCTGGCATCCGGTGCTGAAGAGGTCCAGAAGAGGCTCCAAAGTCTTCCTCCTATCCGGCAAGAAGAGGACATCCGGACCGGCAAACATCTTCATCCAAGCGGCATCTTCGATCTTCTTCCATCCGGTGCGGAGCGGGTCCATGTTGAAGCATCCGACGCGGATCCATCCTCTTCTTCCGGCGTCTCCCGACGAATGACGGTTCCTTTAAGGGACGTCATCCAAGATGGCGTCCCTCGAATTCCGATTGGCTGATAGGATTCTATCAGCCAATTGGAATTAAGGTAGGAATATTCTGATTGGCTGATGGAATCAGCCAATCAGAATCAAGTTCAATCCGATTGGCTGATCCAATCAGCCAATCAGATTGAGCTCGCATTCTATTGGCTGATCGGAACAGCCAATAGAATGCGAGCTCAATCTGATTGGCTGATTGGATCAGCCAATCGGATTGAACTTGATTCTGATTGGCTGATTCCATCAGCCAATCAGAATATTCCTACCTTAATTCCGATTGGCTGATAGAATCCTATCAGCCAATCAGAATTCGAGGGACGCCATCTTGGATGACGTCCCTTAAAGGAACCGTCATTCGTCGGGAGACGCCGGAAGAAGAGGATGGATCCGCGTCGGATGCTTCAACATGGACCCGCTCCGCACCGGATGGAAGAAGATCGAAGATGCCGCTTGGATGAAGATGTTTGCCGGTCCGGATGTCCTCTTCTTGCCGGATAGGAGGAAGACTTTGGAGCCTCTTCTGGACCTCTTCAGCACCGGATGCCAGGACGGATCGGTGATACCTGTTGAGGTGAAGACAAGGTAGGAAGATCTTCAGGGGCTTAGTGTTAGGTTTATTTAAGGGCGGTTTGGGTTAGATTAGGGGTATGTGGGTGGTGGGTTGTAATGTTGGGGGGGTATTGTATGTTTTTTTTTAAAAGGCAAAAGAGCTGATTTTCTTGGGGCATGCCCCGCAAAGGGCCCTGTTCAGGGCTGGTAAGGTAAAAGAGCTTTTAAATTTATTAATTTAGAATAGGGTAGGGAATTTTTTATTTTGGGGGTCTGTTATTTTATTAGGGGGCTTAGAGTAGGTGTAATTAGTTTAAAATTGTTGTAATATTTTTCTTATGTTTGTAAATATTTTTTTATTTTTTGTAACTTAGTTCTTTTTTATTTTTTGTACTTTAGTTAGTTTATGTAATTGTAGTTATTTGTAGAAATTGTATTTAATTTATTTATTGATAGTGTAGTGTTAGGTTTTATTGTTGGTAATTGTAGGTATTTTATTTAATTAATTTATTGATAGGGTAGTGTTAGGTTTAATTATAACTTAGGTTAGGACTTATTTTACAGGTAATTTTGTTATTATTTTAACTAGGTAACTATTAAATAGTTCTTAACTATTTAATAGCTATTGTACCTGGTTAAAATAATTACAAAGTTACCTGTAAAATAAATATTAATCCTAAAATAGCTACAATATAATTATAATTTATATTGTAGCTATATTAGGATGTATTTTACAGGTAAGTATTTAGCTTTAAATAGGAATAATTTATTTAATAAGAGTTAATTAATTTCGTTAGATGTAAATTATATTTAAGTTAGGGGGGGTGTTAGTGTTAGGGTTAGACTTAGCTTTAGGGGTTAATACATTTATTATAGTAGCGATGAGCTCCGGTCGTCAGATTAGGGGTTAATAATTGAAGTTAGGTGTCGGCGATGTTAGGGAGGGCAGATTAGGGGTTAATACTATTTATGATAGGGTTAGTGAGGCGGATTAGGGGTTAATAACTTTATTATAGTAGCGCTCAGGTCCGCTCGGCAGATTAGGGGTTAATAAGTGTAGGCAGGTGTCGGCGACGTTGAGGGGGGCAGAATAGGGGTTAATAAATATAATATAGGGGTCGGCGGGGTTAGGGGCAGCAGATTAGGGGTACATAAGTATAACGTAGGTGGCGGTCGGCAGATTAGGGGTTAAAAAAATTTAATCGAGTTGCGGCGATGTGGGGGGACCTCGGTTTAGGGGTACATAGGTAGTTTATGGGTGTTAGTGTACTTTAGAGTACAGTAGTTAAGAGCTTTAGAAACCGGCGTTAGCCCAGAAAGCTCTTAACTCCTGCTTTTTTCCTGCGGCTGGAGTTTTGTCGTTAGAGCTCTAACACTCACTTCAGAAACGACTCTAAATACCGGCGTTAGAAAGATCCCATTGAAAAGATAGGATACGCAAATGGCGTAGGGGGATCTGCGGTATGGAAAAGTCGCGGCTGAAAAGTGAGCGTTAGACCCTTACCTACACGACTCCAAATACCGGCGGTAGCCTAAAACCAGCGTTAGGAGCCTCTAACGCTGGTTTTCACGGCTAACGCCAAACTCCAAATCTAGGCCTTAGTTTTTTAAAAATATTGCATTTTAAAATATTGCACTTTGAAGGCAAAACTATGTCCCCCAAAGAACCTTGTTTTCAGGGCATCCTTTGTTAATTATCAAGATTATAAGGATACTCTCCCCAATAAAATAGTTATCTTTCAGAATATAAATACATAGCATAGTTCGACATCACAGCATTAATTTAAATTTTAACATATTTACACTATGCCTATCAAAATCAATAAGGATTGTTTTTAATAATAACGATTTTTTTATATCTTTAGAAAATGTTTTATTTAGTTAATAATTATTTATTTTATTTATTCAAACTATTAAATTCGCACCTTCTGATAAAAGCAAATCAAACAAATCAAATTTATAAACTTAAAAGTGAATATGGACAGAATCCTGTACTGCTATTATATAGCAATGTTTTCCTTAAAAAATGTTTTACAAGTGTTTTGTTTTAACGTATAAAATTACATTAGGGCTATATTTTAGGTTTATCAATAAATAGAAACATTCAAAATTCTTATAACTATTAATATATAAACAAGGGCAAAACGTTTTTTTCCAATCAACATGGGTCATATCAGAAATATACAATGTATATCTGCTGTCTATTGATTACATATATTTTGTTTGTAATAAGACAGAACGTTATGTATCATATTATTTTCACTTGTTTTCAGAAGCATCTTTGTACATATATTTTGTTTTCCTTACGTGCTCGCTGCACGAAATTATGTGTAAAAAACACTGTTATTGTACGCTATTTTAGGAATAGATACAAGCTACCAACTTAAATCTGGGACTTTACATATGCGCTCACACCCTCTAGTGATGATTGGCTAGAAAGCGCACACCTCTTATCTGATTGGCGGACATACCTTTAAAACAAACAGGCGCCAAGTTTAATTCATTCAGCCTTTGATAAAGCCCGACCGGAGTCGGGGGAAATGCGTCAGGCATCCGAACAAAAGACTTTGCAGGAAAGCAGTTAAAGAGTACTGTTCAGCACTAGCGTTACTAGGACTTGGGTGACAGGATCCGGAACACCGCCACCCACTTAGTCTTGTTGTAAATGGAGAGGAGAAGGACCAACTATCTCCCTGGTGCTGCAGGAGCTGCGATAATCCTAATGAGCATATGCTCTCAATGCTGACTTTTAACTTTTATCTAGTAAGTGTTTTTAACAGTGTTTCACCAGTATAATAAAACCCTACACTTGAATTGTGCCTTGTGCACCTGTCTTTTCTATCATTTCATAAAACTAACAGTTTAACACCTATTTCACTTTACCCTTCCTGCTTAGAGCCGGCAAAGAGAATGACTGGGGGGTGGAGTTAAGGGGGGAGCTATATAGACAGCTCTGCTGTGGTGCTCACTTTACCAATTCCTGTTGAGAAGGATAATATCCCACAAGTAAGGATGAATCTGTGGACTCGGTACATCTTGCAAAAGAAACAGTGAATATCAGGAAGTTTAGCAATCTTTCTGTGAAATAAAACAGAAAGAGCAAAGATTTGTCCCTTCAAGGAACTTGCAGATAAACCTTTATCCAAACCATCCTGAAGAAACTGTAAAATTCTAGGAATTCTAAAAGAATGCCAGGAGAATTTATGAAAAGAACACCATGAAATATAAGTCTTCCAAACTCGATAAATCTTCCTAGAAACAGATTGACGAGCCTGTAACATAGTGTCAATCGCTGAGTCAGAGAAACCTATATGGCTAACCATTCAATTTCCATACCTTCAAATTTAATGATTTGAGATCCTGATGGAAAAAAAGGTCCTTGATACAGAAGATCTGGTCTTAAAGGAAGTGGCCATGGTTGACAACTGGACAAGGTCTGCATACCAGAACCTGTGAGGCCATGCTGGTGCTACCAGAAACACAAACAAGTGTTCTATGATGATCTTGGAGATCACTTTTGGAAGAAGGCGGGAAGATATAAGCAGGTTGATAAAACCAAGGAACTGATAACGCATCCACCGACTCCGCCTGAGGATCCCTGGACCTGGACAGGTACCTGGGAAGTTTCTTATTCAGATGGGAAGCCATCCGATCTATTTCTAGAAGACCCCACATCTGAAAAAGCACATCTGGATGGAGTGACCACTCCCCCGGATGTAAAGTCTGACGGCTTCCCAATTGTCTACACCTGGGATATGTACCGCAGAAATTAGCCAAGAGCTAGATTCCTCCCAAGCAAGTATCCGAGATACTTCTTTCATAGCCAGGGGACTGCGAGTCCCACCCTGATGATTGACATATGCCACAGTTGTGACAGTGTGTGTCTGAAAACAAATGAATGGTTCTCTCTTCAATATAGCAAGGAGTTCTAAAATATTGATTGGTAACCTCGCCTCTTTAGATTTCCAAACCTCTTGTGCTGTCAGAGATCCCCAGACAGCTCCCCAACCTGAAAGACTTGCATCTGTTGTGATTACAGTCCAGGCCCCTTGAACTATACGATGGTGGTCTATCCACCAAGTCAGAGAGAGTCGAACATTGGGATTTAAGGATATTAATTGTGATATCTTTGTATAATCCCTGAACCATTGATTCAGCATACAAAGCTAGAGAGGTCTCATATGAAAACGAGCAAAGGTGATCGCGTCCGATGCTGCAGTCATGAGACCTAAAACTTCCATGCGCAAAGCCACTGAAGAGAATAGCTGAGATTGAAGTTTCCGACAAGCTGAAACCAATTTTATTTGTCTTTTGTCTGTTAGAGACAGAGTCATGGACACTAAATCTATCTGGAAACCTAAAAAGGTGACCCTTGTCTCAGGAATCAAGGAACTTTTTGGTAAATTGATCCTCCAACCATGTCTTTGAAGAAACACTAGTTGATTTGTGTGTGATTCTGCAGAATGTAAAGACTGAGCTAGTACCAAGATATCGTCCAAATAAGGAAACACTGCAATACCCTGCTCTCTGATAACAGAGAGTAGGGCACCGAGAACCTTTGAAAAAATTCTTGGAGCGGTCACTAGGCCAAATGAAAGAGCGACAAATTGGTAATGTTTGTCTAGAAAAGAGAATCTCAGAAACCGATAGTGATCTGGATGAATCGGAATGTGAAGATATGCATCCTGTAAGTCTATCGTGGACATATAATGACCTTGCTAAACAAAAGGCAGAATAGTCCTTAGTCACCATTTTGAAAGTTGGCACTCTTACAAAACGGTTCAAAAATTTCAGATCCAGAACTGGCCTAAATGATTTGTCTTTCTTTGGGACAATAAATAGATTTGAATAAAACCCCAGACCCTGTTCCTGAAACGGAACTAGTATAATTACCCCTGAAAGCTCTAGATCTGAAACACACTTCAGAAAAGCCTTCACTGGATTTGCTGGAACGTCTCATTCTGAATCCTATTCAATACCCTTGAGAGACAATGCTCTGAATCCAATTATTTTGGACAGAATCTGCACAAATGTTCTGGAAAAATGTTAATCTGACACCCCCCCCCCCCACCAGCTGAACTGGAATGAGGGCCGCACCATCATGCAGACTTGGGGGCTGGCTTCGGTTTCTTAAAAGGCTTGGATTTATTTCAACATGAAGAAGGCTTCCAATTGGAACCAGATTCCTTGGGGGAAGGATTTGGTTTCAGTTCCTTATTCTGCCGAAAGGAAAAAAATGATTAGAAGCTTTAGATTTACCTTTAGATCTTTTATCCCGAGGTAAAAATACTCCCTTCCCCCCAGTGAAATAATGGAATCCAACTGAGAATCAAATACATTGTTACCTTGGAAAGAAAGAGATGGTATCTAAGTCTAGATTACTATGTCAGCATTCCAATATTTGAGCCACAAAGCTCTTCTAGCTAAAATAGCTAAAGACATAGATTTAACATAAATGTTGATGATATCAAAAATAGCATCACAGATAAAATGATTAGCATGTTGAAGCAAGCGAACAATGCTAGAAAAATCAGAATCTGTTTCCTGTTGGTCTAAACTTTCCAACCAGAAGGCTGATGCAGCTGCAACATCAGCTATAGAAATTGCAGGCCTGAGAAGATAGCCAGAAAATAAATAAGCTTTACTTAGATAAGATTCAAGTTTCCTATCTCAAGGAACCTTAAAAGAAGTACTATCTTCCATAGGGATAGTAGTACGTTTGGCAAGAGTAGAAATAGCCCCATCAACTTTGGGGATTTTTTCCCAAAACACCAATCTGGCTGCTGGCAAAGGATACAACTTTTTAAACCTATAATTGGGAATAAAAGTACCAGGCCTATTCCATTCCTTTGAAATCATATCAGAAATACCATCAGGAACTGAAAAAAACTCTGGAGTAACCACAGGAGGTTTATAAACAGAATTTAAACGTTTACTAGTTTTAATATCAAAAGGACAAGTTTCCTCAATATCCAAAGCAATTAACACTTCTTTCAACAAGTAACGAAAATACTCTATCTTAAAGCGATAAAATTTGTCACTGTCAATATCTGAGGTAGGATCTTCTAAATCAGATAGATCCTCATCAGAGGAGGATAATTCAGTATGTTTTCGGTCATTTGAAAATTCATCATCTTTATGAGAAGTTTTAAAAGACTTTACGTTTATTAGAAGGCGGAATGGCAGACAAAGCCTTCTGAATCGCATCAGCAATAAAATCTTTTATATTCACAGGGATGTTGAAAGAACAACAGGCATTGTACTAGTACTGATGGATAAATTCTCTGCATATAAAAGCTTATCATGACAACTGTTACATACTACCACTAGAGATATAATCTCCGATAACTTACAACAGATACACTTATCTCTGGTAGAACTTAACAGGCAGCAGGAATCCAACAGTGGTTTCTGAGACAGGATCTGATTGAGACATCTTGCAAATGTAAGAGAAAAAAAACAACATATAAAACAAAATGATCAATTTCCTTATATGGCAGTTTCAGGAATGGGAAAAAACGCAAACAGCATAGCACTCTGAGCATAGAAAAAGCCAAAATGCATATAGGAAGTGGGGTTTAAATAATAAAAATATTTGGCGGCAAGTATGACGCGCAGCGCAAAAACATAATTTATGTAAGAACTTACCTGATAAATTCATTTCTTTCATATTAGCAAGAGTCCATGAGCTAGTGACGTATGGGATATACATTCCTACCAGGAGGGGCAAAGTTTCCCAAACCTTAAAATGCCTATAAATACACCCCTCACCACACCCACAATTCAGTTTAACGAATAGCCAAGAAGTGGGGTGATAAGAAAAAAGTGCGAAAGCATATAAAATAAGGAATTGGAATAATTGTGCTTTATACAAAAAAAATCAAAACCACCACAAAAAAAGGGCGGGCCTCATGGACTCTTGCTAATATGAAAGAAATGAATTTATCAGGTAAGTTCTTACATAAATTATGTTTTCTTTCATGTAATTAGCAAGAGTCCATGAGCTAGTGACGTATGGGATAATGATTACCCAAGATGTGGATCTTTCCACGCAAGAGTCACTAGAGAGGGAGGGATAAAATAAAGACAGCCAATTCCTGCTGAAAATAATCCACACCCAGAATAAAATGTTAATGAAAAAACATAAGCAGAAGATTCAAACTGAAAACACTGCCTGAAGTACGTTTCTACCAAAAACTGCTTCAAAAGAAGAAAACACAACAAAATGGTAGAATTTAGTAAAATTATGCAAAGAGGACCAAGTTGCTGCTTTGCAAATCTGATCAACCGAAGCTTCATTCCTAAACGCCCAGGAAGTAGAAACTGACCTAGTAGAATGAGCTGTAATCCTTTGAGGCGGAGTGTTACCCGACTCAACATAGGCATGATGAAATAAAGATTTCAACCAAGATGCCAAAGAAATGGCAGAAGCTTTCTGGCCTTTTCTAGAACCGGAAAAGATGACAAATAGACTAGAAGTCTTTCGGAAAGACTTAGTAGCTTCAACATAATATTACAAAGCTCTAACAGCATCCAAATAATGCAATGATTTCTCCTTAGAATTCATAGGATCAGGACATAATGAAGGAACCATAATTTCTCTACTAATGTTGTTAGAATTCACAACCTTAGGTAAAAAATTCAAAAGAAGTTCGCAGCACCGCCTTATCCTGATGCAAAATCAGAAAAGGAGACTCACAAAAAAGAGTAGATAATTCAGAGACTCTTCTGGCAGAAGAGATGGCCAAAAGAAACAAAACTTTCCAAGAAAGTAATATAATGACCAAAGAATGCATGGGTTCAAAAGGAAGAGCTTGAAGAGCCCCCAGAACCAAATGCAAACTCCAAGGAGGAGAAATTGACTTAATGACAGGTTTTATACGAACCAAAGGTTGTACAAAACAATAAATATCAGGAAGATTAGCAAACCTTCTGTGAAAAAGAACAGAAAGAGCAGAGATTTGTCTTTCAAGGAACTTGCGGACAAACCTTTATCTAAGCCATCCTGAAGAAACTGTAAAATTCTCGGTATTCAAAAAGAATGCCAAGAAAAAAAGATGAGAAAGACACTAAGAAATATAAGTCTTCCAGACTCTATAATATATCTCTCTAGATACAGATTTACGAGCCTGTCACATAGTATCAATCACAGAGTCAGAGAAACCTCTTTGACCAAGAATCAAGCGTTCAAACTCCATACCTTAAAATTAAGGTTTTGAGACAGAAAGACTGGTCTTAACGGAAGAGTCCACGGTTGGCAAGAGGCCATCCGGACAAGATCCGCATACCAAAACCTGTGAGGCCATGCTGGAGCTACCAGCAGAACAAACAAGCATTCCTTTAGAATATTGGAGAATACCCTTGGAAGAAGAACTAGAGGCAGAAAGATATAGGCAGGATGACACTTGTAAGGAAGAAATAATGCATCCACTGCCTCCGCCCGAGGATCCCGGGATCCGGACAGATACCAGGGAAGTTTCTTGTTTAGATGAGAAGCCATCAGATCTATTTCTTGGAGTTCCCACATTTGAACAATCTGAGGAAATACCTCTGGGTGAAGAGACCATTCGCCCAGGTGCAACGTTTGGCGACTGAGATAATCCGCTTTCCAATTGTCCATACCTGGGATATGAACCGCAGAGATTAGACAGGAGCTGGATTCCGCCCAAACCAAAATTCGAGATACTTCTTTCATAACCAGAGGACTGTGAGTCCCTCCTTGATGATTGATGTATGCCACAGTTGTGACATTGTCTATCTGAAAACAAATGAACAACTCTCTCTTCAGAAGAAGCCAAGACTGAAAAGCTCTGAAAATTGCACGGAGTTCCAAAATACTGATCGGAAATCTCACCTCCTGAGATTCCCAAACCCCTTGTGCCGTCAGATACCCCCACACAGCTCCCCAACCTGTAAGACTTGCATCTGTTGAGATTATAGTCCAGGTCGGAAGAACAAGAAGCCCCCTGAACTAAACGATGGTGATCTGTCCACCATGTCAGAGAGTGTCGTATAATCGGTTTAAAGATATTAATTGAGATATCTTTGAGTAATCCCTGCACCATTGGTTCAGCATACAGAGCTGAAGAGGTCGCATGTGAAAACGAGCAAAGGAGATCGCATCTGATGCGGCAGTCCTAAGACCTAAAATTTCCATGCATAAGGCTACCAAAGGGAATGATTGTGACTGAAGGTTTTGACAAGCTGATATCAATGTTAAACTTCTCTTGTCTGACAAGGACAGAGTCATAGACACTGAATCTATCTAGAAACCTAAAAAGGTTACCCTTGTCTGAGGAATCAATGAACTGATTAGTAAATTGAACCTCCAACCATGAACTTGAAGAAACAACACAAGTCGATACATATGAGATTCTTCGAAAATGAGAAGACTGAGCAAATACCAAGATATCGTCCAAATAAGGAAATACCAAAAACCTTGTTCTCTGATTACAGAAAGAAGGGCACCGAGAACCTTTGAAAAAAATTCTTGGAACTGAGGCTAGGCCAAACGGTAGAGCCAAAAAAACTGGTAATGCTTGTCTAAAAAGAGAATCTCAGACACTAAAAATGATCTGGATGAATCGGAATATGCAGATACACATCCTGTAAATCTATTGTAGACATATAATGCCCTTGCTAAACAAAAAACAGGATAGTCCTACAGTAACCATCTTGAATGTTGGTATCCTTACATAACGATTCAATATTGATAGATCCGGAACTGGTCTGAAGGAATTGACCTTCTTGGTACAATGAAGAGATAAAATAAAACCCCAGCCCCTGTTCCAGAACTGGAACTGGCATAATTACTCCAACCAACTCTAGATCTGAAACACATTTCAGAAATGCTGAGCCTTTGCTGTGTTAACTGGGACACGGGAAAGAAAAAAATCTCTTAGCAGGAGGCCTTAACTGAAGCCAATTCTGTACCTTTCTGAAACAATGTTCTGAAACCAGAGATTGAGAACGGAATTGATCCAAATTTCTTTGAAGAAAACGTAATCTGCCCCATACCAGCTGAGCTGGAATAAGGGCCGCACCTTCATAGGTACTTAGGAGCTGGCTATAGGTTTCTATAAGGCTTGGATATATTCCAAACTGGAAATAGTTTCCAAACTGATACCGCTCCTGAGGATGAAGGATCAGGCTTTTGTTCCTTGTTGTGAGGAAAGGAACAAAAAGATTATTAGACCTAAATTTACCTTAGATTTTTTATCCTTTGGTAAAAAAGTTCCCTTCCTTCCAGAAACAATTGAAATAATAATTTAATACCCTGGAAAGAAAGGGAAAGCAAAGTTGACTTAGAAGACATATCAGCATTCCAAGTTTAATCCATAAAGCTTTTCTAGCTAAAATAGCTAGAGACATATACCTGACATCAACTCTAATGATATCAAAAGATGGTATCACCAATAAAATTATTAGCATGTTATAGAATAATAATAATGCTATAAAATTATGATCTGTTACTTGTTGCGCTAAAGCTTCTAACCAAAAAGTTGAAGCTGCAGCAACATCCGCTAAAAATATAGCAGGTCTAAGAAGATTACCTGAACATAAGTAAGCTTTTCTTAGAAAGGATTCAATTTCCCTTAAATAAAGTACTATCTGCCATAGGAATAGTAGTACATTTAGCAGGAGTAGAGACAGCCCCATAACCTTAGGGATTTTGTCCCAAAAAAACTCTAATCTGTCAGATGGCACAGGATATAATTGCTTAAACGTTTAGAAGGAGTAAAAGAATTACCCAAATTATTCCATTCCCTGGAAATTACTTCAGAAATAGCATCAGGGAGATTAAACACTTCTGGAATAACTACAGGAGATTTAAAAACCTTATTTAAACGTTTAGATTTAGTATCAAGAGGACCAGAATCCTCTATTTCTAATGCAATTAATACTTCTTTAAATAAAGAACGAATAAATTCCATCTTGAACAAATACAAAGATTTATCAGTATCAGAATGATGATGTTCATTTAAAAATTCATCTGAAAAAAGAGAAGTTCTAAAAGACTTTTATGTAAACTAGAAGGAGAAATAACAGACATAGCCTTCTTAATGGATTTAAAAAAAAAAAAAAAATCTCTTATGTTTATCAGAAACACTCTGAAAATTAGATGTTGACGGAACAGCAACAGGTAATGTAACAGTACTAAAGGAAATTTTATCTGCAATAATAAGTTTGTCATGACATGCAATACAAACAACAGCTGGAGAAACAGATACCAAAAATTATAGCAGATACACTTAGCTTGGTAGCTCCAGCACTAGACAGCGATTTTCCTGTAGTATCTTCTGACTCAGATGCAACGTGAGACATCTTGCAATATGTAAGACAAAAAAACAACATATAAAGCAAAATTGATCAAATTCCTTAAATGACAGTTTCAGGAATGGGAAAAAATGCCAAAGAACAAGCTTCTAGCAACCAGAAGCAATGAAAAAATGAGACTAAAATAATGTGGAGACAAAAGCGACGCCCATATTTTTTAGCGCCAAATCAGACGCCCACATTATTTGGCGCCTAAAATGCTTTTGGCGCCAAAAATGACGCCACATCCGGAACGCCGACATTTTTGGCGCAAAATAACGTCAAAAAATGACGCAACTTCCGGCGACACGTATGACGCCGGAAACGGAAAATAATTTTTGCGCCAAAAAAGTTCGCGCCAAGAATGACGCAATAAAATGAAGCATTTTCAGCCCCCGCGAGCCTAACAGCCCACAGGGAAAAAAGAGTCAAATTTTTGAAGGTAAGAAAAAATGATTAATTCAAATGCATTATCCCAAATATGAAACTGACTGTCTGAAAATAAGGAATGTTGAACATTCTGAGTCAAGGCAAATAAATGTTTGAATACATATATTTAGAACTTTATAAACAAAGTGCCCAACCATAGCTTAGAGTGTCACAGAAAATAAGATTTACTTACCCCAGGACACTCATCTACATGTTTGTAGAAAGCCAAACCAGTACTGAAACGAGAATCAGCAGAGGTAATGGTATATATAAGAGTATATCGTCGATCTGAAAAGGGAGGTAAGAGATGAATCTCTACGACCGATAACAGAGAACCTATGAAATAGACCCTGTAGAAGGAGATCACTGCATTCAAATAGGCAATACTCTCCTCACATCCCTCTGACATTCACTGCACGCTGAGAGGAAAACCGGGGCTCCAACTTGCTGCGGAGCGCATATCAACGTAGAATCTAGCACAAACTTACTTCACCACCTCCATCGGAGGCAAAGTTTGTAAAACTGAATTGTGGGTGTGGTGAGGGGTGTATTTATAGGCATTTTAAGGTTTGGGAAACTTTGCCCCTCCTGGTAGGAATGTATATCCCATACGTCACTAGCTCATGGACTCTTGCTAATTACATGAAAGAAACAATTTTTTTTGCCGCTAACATCATCCGGAAATGACGCAACTTGCGTCATAACAGACGCAACCTTGTGCAAGTTAACCTGGCGTCAACTAAGACGCTAGAAATTACGAATTTGCATTACTGAACGTACCTTTGTGCCAAAAAATTATTGCGCCAAGAATGACGCAATAAATATCAGCATTTTTCGGCCTCGCGAGCCTAAATTTTGCCCGCAAAAATTAATGAAAACAGTCAGTCAATTTTGAAGAAAAGACTATACCCCAGGTAAGAAAAATAACTTCCTAAATATGTTTTTCCTAATTTTGAAACCGATAGTCTGCAAAAGGAAATATACATAAACCTGACTCATGGCAAATATAAGTACAATACATATATTTAGAACTTTACATTAATACATAAAGTGCCAAACCATAGCTGAGAGTGTCTAAGAAATAAAAACATACTTACCGAAAGACACCCATACAGCAGATAGACAAACCAGTACTGAAACAGCTATCAGTAGAGGTAATGGAATATGAGAGTATATCGTCAATCTGAAAAGGGAGGTAGGAGATGAATCTCTACGACCGATAGAGAACCTATGAAAAGATTTCCAGCGAGGAAAACCATAGAATTCAATAGGTGATACTCCCTTCACATCCCTCTGACATTCACTGTACTCTGAGAGTAATCGGGCTTCAAAATGCTGAGAAGCGCATATCACAGAAGAAAATCAAGCACAAACTTACTTCACCACCTCCATAGGAGGCAAAGTTTGTAAAACTGAATTGTGGGTGTGGTGAGGGGTGTATTTATAGGCATTTTGAGTTTTGGGAAACTTTGCCCCTCCTGGTAGGATTGTATATCCCATACGTCAATAGCTCATGGACTCTTGCCAATTACATGAAAGAATTTTTTTTTTTAAATCAAGAGTCCCTACCCCCCCTTTCTTTCAGTGAAGAAACTAACTACTGTGGCCAGCTTCTATGTAAATACATAGGTAAATACGCCAATGCCTGTATCGATTGCTGATATTTCACACGCAGGATTGTTTAAAGCAAATAACTGGTTAATTACTCTGAGTATAAGATGAGCCCTTTTATTTGGTTAGTTATTATTGCAAGAACATCACAATGGATACACAATACACTAAAACCCTTATTTGTCTTGTCTCCATATTTTATACATATAAATAGATACAAATAATAAAAAACAAAACAGTAACTACAGACAAATTTGTTCACCTACTGAAAAGCTATTGGTGTTTGGAAAAAAAAAAAAAATGTTTTAGCACAGAATGCTCAAGTGAACAAACTATGGCTTCATATAGACATATTATATACACAGACACACACATTATATATATATATATATATATATATATATTATATATATATATATTTTATATATATACACACATACACACATATATATATATATAAACACCTTAGATATCAACATAAGGAAAATACTATTAATGATACAATTCCTCTGAATTTGACTTTATCTGGCACATTTAACTTCGGCACAGGGCTATTTTACATGGAAAATAAAAAAATTTGTACACGTTTCAGAATGAATGATGGCAAACTGTAGGCAATATTTTACTAAACACTAACAGGCACATTCCCTGTGGTAACCTTTATCTGTAATAGTAATAATAAGAATACCACCACCACCTCATATGTGGGAAAGCCCTGGATTATACATTGGTTTTAGCCTAAGTAACCCAAGAATATATGTTCTCTGGCTTTGGATTTTGCATAGTAACATTTTGCTGACAATTAAAAGGGACTCTAAATGCCTAGAGTTTTGTTCAGCTATACATAGTAAAACAGTGCAACTTTATTTTGAATCCTTTCCATGTTATTTAACTCTGAAAAGTGTGACTTTTATAATTCTCAGAGTTGGAAATCCACACCGCAGACTCCTCAAGGCTAACTCTGCTAAAGCCAATTAGGAAATTATATGTAGCAGATTACTGCATAACAATGTGATTTATACTACTGTAATGACCATGGCCAGCCTTGTGGCATGCAGAGTGAAGCCTGGATTGCCTACTCCAAAGATTGCAAGAGGTGGGTGGAGTTTGGTTACTGGAAAACAATTAAAGCAAAACAGTGTTAGACTTGGCTAATGTTATTCTATATTAACAGCAAGAAGTATCTTATAATGGCAAGGTACTTACCATGCCTTTAAAGGGACACAAGTCAAAAACTTGTATGCTTTAGAAAGAGCAGCAGTTTTAAGACACTTTCCAATTTAGTTCCATTATCAAATTTTGCAGTCTTTTTATATGCACACTTTCTGGGGAACAAGATCTTACTGAGCATGTGCATAAGCTCACAGGGTATACGTATACTAGTCTGTGATTGGCTGTTGTCTGTCACATGATACAGGGAGCCAGAAAATGGGAGAGAAAACAAATTTGACAGAGAAAAAAAAAATCTGCTTATTTGAAATTCAGAGTAAGTGCTACATCATTGTCTTTTTATTATGTTCTTGTTAATTATGCAATTCTGCTGCATTTAGTGGCCCTTTAAGCTTAAGTAAACAGACATTTTTCACTGGTATGTTGTACTTTAAAGAGGTAGCAAAGTCAAAATTAAAACTTCATGATTCAGATGGTGCATGCCATATTAACCAACTTTCCATTTTACTTGTATTATAAAATGAGCTTCGTTCTCTTGGCATCCTTTGTTGAAAGGCATACCTAGGTAGACTCAAGAGCAGGAATGTATAACTGGCATCTAGCTGCCGATTGGTGCTTCACATGTGCCACTTCTCACTGGCTCATCCATTGTTTTCAGCTAGCTCCCAGTAGTTGCACTTTCAATAAAGGATACAAAGAGAATCCTTTAATGATTCAGATTGAACACTCAGTTTTAAAAACTTTTAAATTTACTTCCATTATCAAAATGTGCAGTTATTGTAAGCACACTAAGACACCAGTTCCAACTACGCATTTGCAAAAGTCATTGTATACTTATTAGTCTTATGATTTGCTTATGGCTGTCACATGATACAGGGAAAAACAGAATTTATGCTTACCTGATAAATTACTTTCTCCAACGGTGTGTCCGGTCCACGGCGTCATCCTTACTTGTGGGAAATATCTCTTCCCCAACAGGAAATGGCAAAGAGTCCCAGCAAAGCTGGCCATATAGTCCCTCCTAGGCTCCGCCCACCCCAGTCATTCGACCGACGGACAGGAGGAAATATATAGGAGAAACCATATGGTACCGTGGTGACTGTAGTTAGAGAAAATAATTCATCAGACCTGATTAAAAAACCAGGGCGGGCCGTGGACCGGACACACCGTTGGAGAAAGTAATTTATCAGGTAAGCATAAATTCTGTTTTCTCCAACATTGGTGTGTCCGGTCCACGGCGTCATCCTTACTTGTGGGAACCAATACCAAAGCTTTAGGACACGGATGAAGGGAGGGAGCAAATCAGGTTACCTAAACGGAAGGCACCACGGCTTGCAAAACCTTTCTCCCAAAAATAGCCTCCGAAGAAGCAAAAGTATCAAATTTGTAAAATTTGGCAAAAGTGTGCAGTGAAGACCAAGTCGCTGCCTTACATATCTGGTCAACAGAAGCCTCGTTCTTGAAGGCCCATGTGGAAGCCACAGCCCTAGTGGAGTGAGCTGTGATTCTTTCAGGAGGCTGCCGTCCGGCAGTCTCATAAGCCAATCGGATGATTTTTATTTTATTTTTTTTTAAGCCAAAAGGAAAGAGTGGTAGAAGTCGCTTTTTGACCTCTCCTTTTACCAGAATAAACAACAAACAAAGAAGATGTTTGTCTGAAATCTTTTGTAGCCTCTAAATAGAATTTTAGAGCACGGACTACGTCCAAATTGTGTAACAAACGTTCCTTCTTTGAAACTGGATTCGGACATAAAGAAGGTACAACTATCTCCTGGTTAATATTTTTGTTAGAAACAACCTTTGGAAGAAAACCAGGCTTAGTACGCAAAACCACCTTATCTGCATGGAACACCAGATAGGGCGGAGAACACTGCAGAGCAGATAACTCTGAAACTCTTCTAGCAGAAGAAATTGCAACCAAAAACAAAACTTTCCAAGATAGTAACTTAATATCTATGGAATGTAAAGGTTCAAACGGAACCCCTTGAAGAACTGAAAGAACTAGATTTAGACTCCAGGGAGGAGTCAAAGGTCTGTAAACAGGCTTGATCCTAACCAGAGCCTGAACAAATGCTTGAACATCTGGCACAGCTGCCAGTCTTTTGTGTAGTAAGACAGATAAAGCAGAGATCTGTCCCTTTAGAGAACTAGCAGATAATCCTTTCTCCAAACCTTCTTGTAGAAAGGAGAGAATCTTAGGAATTTTTTTTTTTTTTTTTAATTATTTTTTTATTGAAGTTAAGACACATATCATCACAACAACAAGAACTCGCCCACAGGCCAAAGTTACAACAAAGAGATTAATACATTGTCTATGCATAGGCATTGTTGAGAAAGCAATAGGCATATATAGCAAGAGAAAATACATTTTGAAATCTGGTTTTGAAGATAGACAGTATCTTGGGCGAGATTAAATAAAACTTCATTTTATAATATAATATCAGCGTATGAGCTCCACATTCTAATAGTATTTTACCTAAGACCAAAATATCAGTCTGTGGAGGGTCAGCATAGGAATCAGCCACTCTTGGGCCGAGATTAATAGGGGGGTGGGGGATATTCAGCGGGTAAGCACCGCTATACGCATAGGGAAAGGGGTGGGGGGGGGGGACGGAGCCATAAATATAGAGACTAGCAGGGCATAATACAGCATGTCGGGTTAACTTATAAGCAATAAACTGAGCACAGATTTATTTCAGGCTATTGTGGATATTCGAGTTCTCCCTTCCAGTAAAGCGATTAATACAAAATATACACTAAGTGTCCCAAGAGGTCTATATATGGGACCAGACGATCAAGGTAGTTCAAAGTTTACCACTTCGGGGCAATATTTGGGAGTATTTTAGAATTATACGAAAGGTATGATGCTCTATAATCACAGGTAAAAGACACCCTTATTGCAATAAATAGAGGTATGTCTAATCAAGGGAGGCTTAATCTTCTTGTTATAACTGGTTATAACTGGTTAACATAACTTGGGCTAAATAGATGCTATTAATGTTTACAACATGTTTAGAGGGTATGCTTACCTCTATGAGTATGTACACTATTAGTGAACTATAGGTAAGCCTGGTTAACCAAACCCAAACAAAAAGAATTTCATACCATAAATCTTATCTAGAGCAAATAGCAGTCTCATATAACATATATACTATAAGCAGCCCCTACTTCTCCTTATTAACTGAGCTCAAACTACTACACATAATTAAGAATGGAGAGAGTTAGTTGAGGCATTTTAAGATAGCATTGAATCATGTTAGGTTAGGCTAAAAACATTTAACTAATAAAATTAATACATTGCCGCATAGAAGCATTAGTGAGACCACTCTTTGTAATATTTGGTCTAGAATGAGAGAGCCAATAAAAGATTTTTCTGGCGTCCTGACATGTACATCGCATACTAGGCAATTCCCACAAGTATAGCATGGGCAGAGAAAAATAGCATGGGGAGACATATTTTCTATATATCTAAGTAAAACATATAATTACAGAACAATTAACTTCTTCAAACAGCACCTCAAACACATCTAAAGAGGAAAACATTTAGGGTGTAAACAAAGTGGACCAGCTAGTCCGGTTTTTAAAGTAGCGACTAAGAACTTGCAAGGAAGTACGGTAGTTTATAGGATTTCTTTATAAGTAGTAGACAATAGTACTAAATGCAGCAATATAGCACCATGCACAAGCTACTCTGAGTTAGATCTTAGTAGAATTAGTTGTATTCGATATGGGTGTTCTCAAAGAGTATGCAAATTGAGTGGCTTTTCATAGCTGCTACTATGGGCTTTGCTGTATAAATATAGTTAGGTTTTGCAGCCCAGGGGCTCAATTGGGAGTATAACAAACAGCACACTACAATCAAATAGATAGATATTTAAACATATAAATGTAAAATGACAGATCCTTGAAGCTGCTTAAAACTGGACAGTAAACTAAACGTGCCAAGGCCATTGTGGGGACTTGCAATTCTTTTTTTTTTAAAAAAAGACCTGACCGGGTTGCTCAGTAGGTGCTAACATTAACTTTTAAATGAGGAGATAGGGAGAGTGAAAAGTTAGCTCATAGTCTTAGGTCCTCTTTTTGGAGAATGAAATGTTGCTGGAAATAAGATAGAAGTGGCATCATAATTATAAATTTTCCCTCAGGGTAACTTAAGTCATAATAACAGACTTCCCATATAAGACAGATGTGTAAGTAGAGGACATAAGGATCTGTCAGCCACTAAACAAACAGCTCTCAGCATGGAATACATGTCATTTATGAGGGGGAATTGTAGGGTCTCCAATATCTATCCAGTGGGGCACTTTAAGGGAGATAAGTTGAAAGCTTTAGTAGAGATTACTAATATTCTCATGCCGCAAAAACACTGACATAAAGGGCCCTAAGGGAGGAGGTACACAATCTATAATATATAGTCTGAGGTGAACATCAATAGTATATAGTAGTCCTAATTAAAGGCGAAGTTAACAGTATCAAGTGTACAGGGCAAAATCAGAGTATACCCTTTACATATAAAACAGTGTCAGTTGTAGTCTTAATAGGGGTTTAAATATGATAACCCTCATGTTGCGCTGAATACATTATAATGAAAGCATAAAAGATTAATATAGTGGCAGAGCAATTTTATCATAGCTTAGTCATACACATATACATAGACACAGAAGGGCAATTGAGGAGGTAGAAGATGGGATAAGTATGCAAAGTAAAGTATGGCAGCTCACTAGACTATTCCAGATATAAGCCCATGGACTGGTTAAATAAAATACTCCCCATTTCATGTTACAAACATTTTTAGGTGATACAAGAGCCAATTTTAAAAAAAATGAACAAATGTGCAGTGTCTGTGAACTTGTTATATAATGCCAGTGGAAAACATTGTGGCCTAAACAACAAGGGGAATAATGAACACATAAATCACTATAATATACACTGTGATGGGGGTAACAGAATGAACAAGGTAAGATTAGGCTAGCCTATAGACATACGATATCAGACAGTTTAGACCTATCTTCATAATCAGAGGTCTGTGGGGCTGGCAAACATCAACAGACTCTACAGCCGGCATATGTATTGTTTTCATCTGCCTTATGCAGGGCCGACTGAGGTAGCGTGGCAGTCTCTCATCAACCTATGCCGCATAAAGTTTGGATGTAAAAGTTTCCATATGGGGGGTCCATAAGTAGGCTCACATGCCATCTTGGGAGAAATCGATCTATGCGGGCATAAAGTAGTAGCAGTTCCCAGCCTTGAGCATATGTTGGAAATAAATAAGGCACCTTTGATTGCGCAACAATTAGAGAACTTAGATAATGTAACATCTGAGCCATGTCCAGCTGGGTCTCATTCAGCGGTTGGTATACAGCTAAAGGGTGGTAAATATCTACCCAGCAGGGAGGCTGAAGGTTCAAATCAGAATCGCGGGTCAGTCTGTGTGGATTCGCCTCCACAGAGGCCCCTAGATAGGCGCGCAGCTCCATCTCCCCAGATGATCTAGGGACTAACTCGATAGATCTCGAGCCAAAAACTCCCAGGTTATGCTGCAGCTTCTCACCACTCGGTACATAAGGATGCTTGTATATTCCGGCGGGGATAGTGTCCGCTTTCAGGGGAGCAGCAAGTTCAAGTAAGTGTAGGGACTGCGTGTCAGCCGCTATAGCGGTTCCCGATCCATCGTCGCCATTTTGCCCGGCACATGTAGTGGAGAGCTGATCAAGAAGTTGCGTGAATATCAGCCTCATTTCTGTGAAGTGATCTGTCAGGATCCCACAGATATGATCCTCAAACTTGTTTAGCGCGGCTTTCAGCTCCATCTAGCAGTTATTATTGAGGGCGAAACTCTTCAGAAAATGTTAATGAGAGTTTTACTTACACCTCTCCGTTAGATATATTAGGCCTCAGATTGTAATGCCTCAAAGACAGCTCCAAGGGTCGATCAATTATAAAATTGTACTTTGCATAGTCAATAAACAGAAGTTCTTATGTACTCAGGGGTGTTTGAGGGTGTAATCTGTTAGATAATTATATATTTGCTCGTCTTCAATTAATTAGAGCAGAGGAGCTCCATGATAACACGTCTGCCCTCGTTGTTGGCCGGCTCCGCCCCCGAATCTTAGGAATTTTTATCTTATTCCATGGGAATCCTATGGATTCACACCAACAGATATATCTTTTCCATATTTTATGGTAAATCTTTCTAGTTACCGGTTTTCTGGCCTGAACCAGAGTATCTATCACAGAATCTGAAAACCCACGCTTCGATAGAATCAATCTCCAAGCCGTCAGCTGGAGGGAGACCAGATTTGGATGTTCGAATGGACCCTGAACAAGAAGGTCCTGTCTCAAAGGTAGCTTCCATGGTGGAACCGATGACATATTCACCAGGTCTGCATACCAAGTCCTGCGTGGCCACGCAGGAGCTATCAAGATCACTGAGGCCCTCTCCTGATTGATCCTGGTTACCAGCCTGGGAATGAGAGGAAACGGTGGAAATACATAAGCTAGGTTGAAGGTCCAAGGTGCTACTAGTGCATCTACTAGAGTCGCCTTGGGGTCCCTGGATCTGGACCCGTAGCAAGGAACCTTGAAGTTCTGACGAGACGCCATCAGATCCATGTCTAGAATGCCCCATAATTGAGTTATTTGGGCAAAGATCTCCGGGTGGAGTTCCCATTCCCCCGGATGGAATGTCTGACGACTCAGAAAATCCGCATCCCAGTTTTCTACACCTGGGATGTGGATCGCAGACAGGTGGCAGGAGTGATCCTCCGCCCATTGAATTATTTTGGTCACTTCTTTCATCGCCAGGGAACTCCTTGTTCCCCCCTGATGATTGATATACGCAACGGTCGTCATGTCTGATTGGAATCTTATGAATCTGGCCTTTGCTAGTTGAGGCCAAGCCCTGAGAGCATTGAATATCGCTCTCAGTTCCAGAATGTTTATCGGGAGAAGAGACTCTTCCCGAGACCATAGACCCTGAGCTTTCAGGGATTCCCAGACCGCGCCCCAGCCCACTAGACTGGCGTCGGTCGTGACAATGACCCACTCTGGTCTGCGGAAGCTCATTCCCTGGGACAGATGGTCCAGGGTCAGCCACCAACGGAGTGATCTACTTGAATCATTGGAGACAAGTCTGTATAGTCCCCATTCCACTGTTTGAGCATGCAGAGTTGTAATGGTCTTAGATGAATTTGTGCAAAAGGAACTATGTCCATTGCTGCAACCATCAACCCTACTACTTCCATGCACTGCGCTATGGAAGGACGTGGAACAGAATGAAGAACTTGACAAGTGCTTAGAAGTTTTGACTTTCTGACCTCTGTCAGAAAAATCCTCATTTCTAAGGAATCTATTATTGTTCCCAAGAAGGGAACTCTTGTTGACGGAGACAGAGAACTCTTTTCTATGTTCACCTTCCATCCGTGTGATCTGAGAAAGGCCAGAACAATGTCTGTATGAGCCTTTGCTTTTGACAGGGACGACGCTTGTATTAGAATGTCGTCCAAGTAAGGTACTACTGCAATGCCCCTCGGTCTTAGAACCGCTAGAAGGGAACCTAGTACCTTTGTGTAAATCCTTGGAGCAGTGGCTAACCCGAATGGGAGGACCACAAACTGGTAATGTTTGTCCAGAAAGGCGAACCTTAGGAACTGATGATGTTCTTTGTGGATAGGAATATGTAGGTACTCATCCTTTAGATCCACGGTAGTCATAAATTGACCTTCCTGGATAGTGGGTAGAATTGTTCGAATGGTTTCCATCTTGAACGATGGTACCCTGAGAAATTTGTTTAGGATCTTCAAATCCAAAATTGGTCTGAAAGTTCCCTCTTTTTTGGGAACTACGAACAGATTGGAATAAAATCCCATTCCCTGTTCCTTTATTGGAACTGGGTGTATCACTCCCATCTTTGACAGGTCTTCTACACAATGTAAGAACGCCTGTCTCTTTATTTGGTTTGAGGATAAGTGAGACATGTGGAACCTTCCCCTTGGGGGTAGTTCCCTGAATTCCAGGAGATAACCCTGAGAAACTATTTCTAGCGCCCAGGGATCCTGAACATCTCTTGCCCAAGCCTGAGCAAAGAGAGAGAGTCTGCCCCCTACTAGATCCGGTCCCGGATCGGGGGCTACTCCTTCATGCTGTTTTGTTAGCAGCAGCAGGCTTCTTGGCCTGCTTACCCTTGTTCCAGCCTTGCATCGGTTTCCAGGCTGGTTTGGGTTGTGAGACATTACCCTCTTGCTTAGAGGATGCAGAATTAGAGGCCGGTCCGTTCCTGAAATTGCGAAAGGAACGAAAATTAGACTTATTCTTGGCCTTGAAAGGCCTATCTTGTGGAAGGGCGTGGCCCTTTCCCCCAGTGATGTCTGAAATAATCTCTTTCAATTCTGGTCCAAATAGAGTTTTACCTTTGAAAGGGATGTTAAGCAATTTTGTCTTGGATGACACATCCGCTGACCAAGACTTTAGCCAAAGCGCTCTGCGCGCCACGATTGCAAACCCTGAATTTTTCGCCGCTAATCTAGCTAATTGCAAAGCGGCATCTAAAATAAAAGAGTTAGCCAACTTAAGTGCGTGAACTCTGTCCATAACCTCCTCATATGGAGTCTCTCTACTAAGCGAGTTTTCTAGTTCCTCGAACCAGAACCACGCTGCTGTAGTGACAGGAACAATGCACGAAATGGGTTGTAGAAGGTAACCTTGCTGTACAAAAATCTTTTTAAGCAAACCCTCCAATTTTTTATCCATAGGATCTTTGAAAGCACAACTATCCTCGATAGGAATAGTAGTGCGTTTGTTTAGAGTAGAAACTGCCCCCTCGACCTTAGGGACTGTCTGCCATAAGTCCTTTCTGGGGTCGACCATAGGAAATAATTTCTTAAATATAGGGGGGGAACAAAAGGTATGCCGGGCTTCTCCCATTCCTTATTCACTATGTCCGCCACCCGCTTGGGTATAGGAAAAGCGTCGGGGTGCACCGGAACCTCTAGGAACTTGTCCATCTTGCATAATTTCTCTGGAATGACCAAGTTGTCACAATCATCCAGAGTAGATAACACCTCCTTAAGCAGTGCGCGGAGATGTTCTAATTTAAATTTAAATGTCACAACATCAGGTTCAGCTTGTTGAGAAATTTTTCCTGAATCTGAAATTTCCCCATCTGACAAAACCTCACTCATGGCCACTTCAGATTGGTGTGAGGGTATGACAGAACAATTATCATCAGCGCCCTCCTTCTCTTCAGTGTTTAAAACAGAGCAATCGCGCTTTCTCTGATATGTAGGCATTTTGGATAAAATATTTGCTATGGAGTTATCCATTACAGCCGTTAATTGTTGCATGGTAATAAGCATTGGCACGCTAGATGTACTAGGGGCCTCCTGCGTGGGCAAAACTGGTGTAGACACAGTAGGGGATGATGTAGTATCATGTTTACTCCCCTCATCTGAGGAATCATCTTGGGCAATTTCATTATCTGTGACAGTACTGTCCTTACTTTGTTTGGACGCTATGGCACAATTATCACACAAATTTAAACGGGGAGACACATTGGCTTTCATACATATAGAACATAGCTTATCCTAAGGCACAGACATGTTAAACAGGCTTAAACTTGTCAATAAAGCACAAAAAACGTTTTAAAACAAAACCGTTACTGTCTCTTTAAATTTTAAACAGAAAACACTTTATTACTGAATATGTGAAAAAGTATGAAGGAATTGTTCAAAATTTCACCACAGTGTCTTAAAGCATTAAGAGTATTGCACACCAAATTTCAGAGCTTTAACCCTTAAAATAACGGAACCGGAGCGGTTTACAAATTTAACCCCTATACAGTCCCAGCTATAGCCTTTTCTGAGACCTAACCAAGCCCAAAGGGGAATACGATACCAAGTGACGCCTTCTAGAAACTTTTCCAGCAACTTTCAGATCCTCACACATGCATCTGCATGTCCTGCTCTCAAAAAACAACTGCGCAGTAATGGCGCGAAAATGAGGCTCAGCCTACAACTAGGAAGGCCCCCTGACTGGAAAAGGTGTCTAACATAGTGCCTGCCGTTTAATAAACGTTCCCCAAGTTTATAAATGTGAATTATCAGCATAAACATGAATAAAATGCCCAAATAAAGCAATCGATTTAGCCCATAAAAGTGTCTACCAGTTTTATAGCCCATATTAAGCCCTTTATTCTGTTTGTTTGACTAAGAAAATGGCTTACCGGTCCCCATGAGGGGAAATGACAGCCTTCCAGCATTACATGGTCTTGTTAGAAATATGGCTAGTCATACCTTAAGCAGAAAAGTCTGCTAACTGTTTCCCCCAACTGAAGTTACTTCATCTCAACAGTCCTATGTGGAAACAGCAATCGATTTTAGTTACTGTCTGCTAAAATCATCTTCCTCTCACAAACAGAAATATTCATCCTTTTCTGTTTCAGAGTAAATAGTACATACCAGCACTATTTTAAAATAACAAACACTTGATAGAAGAATAAAAAACTACATTTAAACACCAAAAAACTCTTAACCATCCCCGTGGAGATGTTGCCTGTGCAACGGCAAAGAGAATGACTGGGGTAGGCGGAGCCTAGGAGGGACTATATGGCCAGCTTTGCTGGGACTCTGCCATTTCCTGTTGGGGAAGAGATATTTCCCACAAGTAAGGATGACGCCGTGGACCGGACACACCAATGTTGGAGAAACATAATTTATGTAAGAACTTACCTGATAAATTCATTTCTTTCATATTAGCAAGAGTCCATGAGCTAGTGACGTATGGGATATACATTCCTACCAGGAGTGGCAAAGTTTCCCAAACCTCAAAATGCCTATAAATACACCCCTCACCACACCCACAAATCAGTTTAACGAATAGCCAAGAAGTGGGGTGATAAGAAAAAAGTGCGAAAGCATATAAAATAAGGAATTGGAATAATTGTGCTTTATACAAAAAAATCATAACCACCACAAAAAAGGGTGGGCCTCATGGACTCTTGCTAATATGAAAGAAATGAATTTATCAGGTAAGTTCTTACATAAATTATGTTTTCTTTCATGTAATTAGCAAGAGTCCATGAGCTAGTGACGTATGGGATAATGACTACCCAAGATGTGGATCTTTCCACGCAAGAGTCACTAGAGAGGGAGGGATAAAATAAAGACAGCCAATTCCTGCTGAAAATAATCCACACCCAAAATAAAGTTTAAATGAAAACATAAGCAGAAGATTCAAACTGAAACAGCTGCCTGAAGTACTTTTCTACCAAAAACTGCTTCAGAAGAAGAAAACACATCAAAATGGTAGAATTTAGTAAAAGTATGCAAAGAAGACCAAGTTGCTGCTTTGCAAATCTGATCAACCAAAGCTTCATTCCTAAACGCCCAGGAAGTAGAAACTGACCTAGTGAGTTTCCGGTGAGAAGGCGGAGCGACAAGACAGGTGCTCCAACTCGGCGTGCTGGCCGACAGCAGCTATCACAGCCTTCACTTTATGCCCGTTGTACCTGCTTGGGCTTGGGCTTACAGCTTGACTTGACATCGCAAGCTAAAGGGAAACTTCTGTTGCAGTACCCGCAGCGGTTAATCCGCATTTTTTTTTATATACGAATCCCTGAACTTCCAAGGAGATTGTTCTCACCTGCCTTTCCTTTGCTGTGGCGGAGCGAGTTGCCGGACCCGCGGCTCCTCGGTGGGGTTCGCGAGTGGCGGAGCAGAAGGTGAGAGGAGGCGAAGTGGGGCTCCGTGAGTGACAGGTGAATCGGCCCTGTCTGTAGCCAGTCTCGGAGGGATATCCCAGGAGAGCTCGCCCCACTGCAGAGGAAGTAGTGCCGGACGTAGAGGTGGGCTCTTTGCCGGTTGCGGTTGCGCCGCAATGGAATGAGCGAGAGTCCGCAGAGTGTTCATCGCCCCTGGTTACTTGAGGGGAGGCCGCAGTGATAACCGGCCTAGCGGCAGCTACTGCCTATCTATTTGATCAGATGTATGGTACCGGGGTCCCACAATTCAATTTTCCTGTGATCTGTCTGCATTGCTCCTCCGGGTAGGAGTGCCCCCGGCCGGTTGACAGTCTCTTCCAGGTGTAGCCTACCTCCTTGGACACACTGTAAGTAACGCAGGACTCAGACTCTTTCACGCTATCTAGTCCTTTGGATATAAGGAGCACAGAGCTGATTGTACCAGACCTAGTATTTCCCCTAGCTGTGTTTTCTAAGTACCCCAGAAATGAAGCTGCTGACTTGGGAGTGAGTGATATAAGGCCGCTAATTTCAAAGGGCTCTTTGAACTTTTAAAGGACTCAGCTTGGGGTTCATCCAGAGTGGGGTTAGTCTTCCAGACTCTCGTTCCAACTTAACATTTTTTACCCTGTTTGCTATCCTGGAGGATGTAGCAGGACAATGTTCATCTACTTATATGTTTATTTTGCTATCTGCATAAGATTATAATGGGTTGCTTGGGTTTTTGTCCCCAAATTCGTATCATTTGTTGTTTGCTCAAGGTATAAAAACGCAGGCATTTATCTATGGGCTCTCGCCCAAGTCACCTCACTTTCATAGAATATACAACCACTGTTTTTTTTTGTTTTTTTTTCAGGCTTTATTTTGAAAAGTCTATGTACTATGGTTCTTTTTTGTTATTTTCCTTTGAATTTGATTATATACACCATATTCACGCACGAGCACTATTGTTAGTGTACACTTAAGGCAAGTAAGGAGGTAGAGGAGAGAGTAGGGAGTAAAAGGGTAAGAAGTAGGGAGTTGATAAGGGGCAAAGGGGTTGGGAAGGTAAGAAAAAGCAGAGGAAGGGGAAAAAGAAAAACAGAGTTAAACATATTTTTGTGTGTTTGATTTTTACTTCACTAATTGTGGTCTCACTGTTGTTTTTTCCCCATAGCGGGGACTAATTTCTTATTTATTCTGCACAGTATTTATTTGTGTCATTATTTTGTGTTTTTCACTATTCATGGAAAAATTTATAACGCATGGTAATAATATTTCACCCAAAATGCCTGCTAAACCCAGGGATAAAAAAAATACCAAATGTGGCGACACGAGTGTAGACATATCCTCAGAAGGTGTATCTACAGTAATTGATACCCAGGTTCTGATCACTCAACTAACAGCAATTTTCTCTCCCCAGTTTGAGGGTATTAAAAAAGACCTGGGAGGTATTTCTGCTGAGTTAGTTACACTTTCGACAGAAGTTAAACATTTTTCGCAGAGAATTGGGGAAGCAGAAAATAGAATTTCTGCCGCTGAAGATAGGCTGACAGCCCAAGAGGCTATTATTCAGGCCCAGGAAGTTAAACTTAATAGTATACAGTCGCGCCTGGAGGATCTTGAAGATCGCTCCAGGCGCAACAACATTAGGGTTATAGGTTTACCTGAAACACTGGAATTTGAGGATCTGGTTAAATTCACTTCCTCCACTCTCCCCCTTGCTATCGGTTTTCCATCTCAGCTCCTCCCCCTAGCAATCGAGAGAGCCCACAGAGTGGGTCCCAGAAGGGACTCAGCTGGTGGTTTGGGTAAACCCAGGATGTGTATTTTTAAGTTGTTAAAATTCCAGGATAAGCTTGAGATCCTGAAGTTAGCGAAGAAAGCTGGTTCATTAGAATTTGGGAACAGCAAGATTTTGCTGTTCCAGGACTTCTCGGCGGAAACTTCCGCTCGCAGAAGACTTATGGCACCGTATTGTTCACAGTTGATTTCTAAGGGTATTAAAGCTAGTCTATTTTATCCTGCTAAAATTATAGTGGAAAATAAGGGAGCCAAATTTATTTTTAACGAAGTTCTGGAGGTTAAAGAATTTCTGAGAACCTTAGAGTCCTAGATTTAGGTCCATTATTAAGTCAGGTTTTTTTTGATAGGCCAGCCTAGGTCTATATATTCTCCTTAGAAGGTGTGATTGTTCAGGTCTTGGTTTATTTTGCGATTTTTCAGGTTTTGGTTTATTTCGTGATTTTTATTTGCTGTTTTTATAATTGCAATGTGTAGTACTGATATCTTGTTATTGTATGAGAAATATGCATATGTTAAATTTGTCTCTCAAAAATTACTGAAAGCGAGATCATTGACAAATATTTTGGGTTTTTTCTTTCCCTTTTTTTTTTTTTTCTCTCTTCTTCTCTCCCCCTCTTGCTCGTCCCTCCCCCACCCCTCGGATGTTATTGCCAGTTGCGTATCCTTTCCAGGGCTTGGCGTGCTAGTGAGAATGGAGAATAGCGGTGGGCTGTAGAATTCTTTTGTGGAATGTGGGGGGGATATCCTCTCCCGCTAAGCGCAAATTGGTTATTAAAACATTGGCTGTAGAAAAGCCAGATGTGGTTTTTCTACAAGAGACTCATTTAGATGCAATAGAAGCTGCAAAGCTTAAAATGAAATGGGTTGGCGAGGTACTGGCCTCATCTTCTCCAACTAGAAAGCGAGGAGTCACGGTCCTTTTTCATAAAGATTTGGATTATCAAGTTATGAAAGTTGAGTTTGATTCTTCGGCCCGTTATTGTTGTTACAGGTATTGATAAAATCCGTCAAATATATATTTTGTAATATTTATGCCCCCAATAAATTTTCAGTAAAATTTTGGGACCGGATCCAAAACATAATCTTTCCCTTTATAAGGGAGAATTTAATTATCTGTGGGGATTTTAATGTTACTATGAGTCCAGAACTAGACCGTTTTTCAAGAAAGAATTACGCTAAATATAAGTATCACGCCAAATACTTTAAAAAATTTTGTATTAAATTAACATTGACTGATATTTGGCGTATGCAAAATCCTTTAATCAGAGCCTACACATGCGAATCCAAGTCGTTCAGGACATTCTCGAGGATTGATCTCTTTTTAATCTCGGAAGCACTGACAGTCTTCCAGCTTAAAACGGGAATTGGGGAATTTTTTATATCAGATCACGCTATAATCTCTTTATCTATTCTTGATACTTATGAGGCACGTTCACTAACACAGGTCTTTGGCTTCCCTCGTTTTTTATATACTAACCCAAGTTTTTCATCATGGATTAAGACTATCTGGCATGAGTATGTTTTATTTAACTCGAATTACAGTCATAAGACAGAGGTTTATTGGGAGGCGGCTAAAGCGGTGATTCGAGGTAAAATAATAGCTTATACGAGTTTGCGCGCAAAAAAAAACAGGGGAGTTCCCTTGTTGCAAGAACCAGAGCGGCCTACAGGGACATTCAGTCGGATCCCTCCCCATTGAACTGGGCAGTGTATCTTGAGGCTAGAAAGGAAAGAGAGATCTATATAAAGCAGTAATCGTTGGAGGAAGAAGCAAGATTGAATCTTAAATATAGGAGTTTTCACGGGTGTTCGGCGAAGCATCTGTCCCGCTTGATTAAGAATAGAAAAAAAAGAAATTATATCGCTGTTATAAAAAATGGCGAGGACAGGTTTTTTAAGCCGGCAGAGATCTCCCAGGAATTTTTTAAGTACTATCAAGAATTATATTCGGCCGTCGCTGCCGACCACAATAACCAAGAGTCCTTTTAGTCGGCTATAAGTATTCCTAAGATACAACCAGAAGAGTTGGCTTTGCTGAATCAGCCGATATCGCGTGAGGAGATTGGTACCGCTATTGATAATCTTAAGCTTAATAAGGCTGCGGGCCCTGACGGGCTCCCGGCCGAATTTTATAAATTGCTTAAGGAAGAACTGCTGCCTCCACTAGAGGCTATTTTTAACAATTATTATCTTTCGGAAAATGGGATTTCGGAAAACTTTGCTGCGGCTAATATTTCACTCATTGCGAAAAAAAATAAAAATCCAGAGAATATGGCCTCATACAGGCCAATATCAGTACTCAATACTGATTACAAGCTTCTGGCTGGTATTATCGCTTCTAGACTGAATCACTGTCTGCAGAACTTGATCCATCAGGATCAGACCGGTTTTATGACCGCTAGGAACTCGTCGCGGAATATACGAAAGGTTATTACGTTTTTGGATTATTTGTCGAATTTGGAACCAGAGCCTTGTAACGACGGAATTCTTGATTCAGCAGTCTTAACCCTCGACGCAGTCAAGGCATTTGACTCCATTGTCTGGGAGCACTTATTTTCCTCATTACAGAAATTTGGCTTTTCTGGCAACTTTAATCTCTTTATTCATAAAATTTATTGTAAACCAATTTCTTTTCTCCTGGTTAATGGGATTCGCTCACAGGGGATTGTTTTACATCGAGGTACTAGGCAGGGGTGCCCATTATCTCCCCTCCTGTTTAATGTGGCTCTAGAACCCTTAGCAGTCAGATTTCGCGATGTTTTGACAGGAATTTCATTGGGCTCTCATCGTTTAAAAACTCTTCTCTATGCTGATGATATGCTGATTTTTGTAGATAAGCCTTTTCAATCGATTCCAGTTATTCTTCAACTCCTCTCCCAGTTTAGTTCTTTCTCCGGTTATTTGGTGAATTTGGAAAAGAGTGAACTCATGTATATGGGCAATAACTTGTCCGGTTTGGAAAAATTCCCATTCAAAGTCGTTAATGCAATTAATTATTTGGGACTCGAGTTACACCAAAATCTGAAATTATGGTATGTTGCGAATTTTGTTCCATTACTGAAAAAAATTAAAATAGATCTGCAGTTATGGGCTTCATTTCCGCTGTCAATTTCGGCAAAGGTAAAGCTAATAAAAACGATGGTTTTTCCTCGTCTTCTCTATGTGCTACAGAATCTTCCTCTCTTTATTTTCAGTTCAGATATTAAAAAGTTATACAGTGATTTTTCTAAATTTATCTGGAAAGATAAGAGACCTAGGATTGCACTAGCTAAGCTTATGCAAAAAACAAACCGCGCCGGGTTGGCTCTGCCTGATGTCAGGTTGTATAATACGGTGGCGTTGGTGAAATTTGCCCTGGATTGGGTGGCGGAAACTAATTGGTTAGCAGTTAGTCAAGAGGAAGCCTTTTATACTCGCCCATTCGCGCTTAGTGCTCTGTTACATTGTAATACAAAACAGCTGCCATCCAACATCAGTAAAATGGTATCCTTTAAAAATGTTGTGGTTGCGTGGCAGAAGTTCTGTATTTGTCTAGGAGTGGATCCCTCTGTTTCAGAATACCTTCCTATTCATGGAAACCCTAATTTTATCCCGGGTATTTATCGTAAGGTGTTTAAATCATGGGGGAACAAGGGGCTGATGTTTGTCAAGCAATTATTGGGGGCTGATAATTTGGTTCAGACAGCTGAGTCTCTGTTTCAAATTTATGTTCTTCCTAGGTCTGACTTGTTTGCTTATTTCCAGATTCGCCATTTCATGCGTGAGCAAAATTGGGGGAATAGTATGTTACCGGAATGGTCTGTTATTAGAATCTTAATTAAGAAATTCAGTATGGGAAGCTCCTCTATCTCCTTAATGTATGATATTATGCTTTCTAAACAAAGCGATAAGCATTTGCACAGCATAAGTACTTGGTTGCTTCCGGTTATTACCGATATCACCGAGGAGAGGATCATTCAGAGTTGCAATATGGTCCATAAGTGTAGGGTTTCGATGTCCTGGAAGGAATCGCACTTGAAGCTCTTGAATAATTTTTATTTGCATCCGCTTAAATTACAAAAATTTTCTGACACTGGATCAAATAAATGTCTCAGATGCTCAAACTCTAGGGCTGATTTATTTCATATGTTTTGGTTCTGTCCCAAAATCAACCAGTTGTGGCATAAATTGGTTCATTGGTTTAATACATTATATGGGGCAAATTTTGTTCTTACACTTCAAGATGTGGTTTTACTAATTACAGAAGCACATAGAAACTCGGCAGCAATGATATATACGTTGAATACGATTATTCTAGCAGTACGTCATCTTGTCCTGTTAAATTGGAAAGCAAAGAGAGCACCGAGCCTTGAGAGATCTTGTAAAGAAATCCAAGGCCAAATTGTTTTTGAGTCATATCATCTCTCGGAGGCTTCTGAGAAGAGAACCAAGGAGTTCTTGCAGGGATGGTTACCAATTATTTTGTCATATCCCCTCCGGATTCAAAGGCAGATTCTTGCCCCTGTGCGATTTACGGTCTGCTTTGCTGAATTAGTTGTATTAGGGGTATTTCCGGTATCCTGGATAAACACGGTTGTGTAATTGGGCGTGTATCTGTAGTTGTTTATTGGACGTGAAGGTAGCTGTAAGGTACTATTTTGTTGGAGGGGCGGGGGGGGCTTGGGGGGAGTTAGGGGGGTTCTCCCTTTTTTTTTCCCCGCCCTTTCTCACTTTGTTATTTTATGTTAAGTGTGTTTAATCAATTACACTGAGGACTTATAATGTAAAGGTTTGTTTCTTATTTATCGATACAGATTGAATATGTGTCCGATACATTTCTGTTGTGTTAGCTTATCTGAAGAATTGTATTGTCTTTACTTTTGATGAATAAAAGAAAAAAGAATTAAAAAAAAAAAAAAAAAAAAAAACTGACCAAGAATGAGCTGTAATCCTCTGAGGCGGAGTTTTACCCGACTCAACATAGGCATGATGAATTAAAGATTTCAACCAAGATGCCAAAGAAATGGCAAAAGCTTTCTGGCCTTTTCTAGAACCGGAAAAGATGACAAATAGACTAGAAGTCTTTCGGAAAGTCTTAGTAGCTTCAACATAATATTTCAAAGCTCTAACAACATCCAAAGAATGCAATGATTTCTCCTTAGAATTCTTAGGATTAGGACATAATGAAGGAACTACAATTTCTCTACTAATGTTGTTGGAATTCACAACCTTAGGTAAAAATTCAAAAGAAGTTTGCAACACCGCCTTATCCTGATGAAAAATCAAAAAAGGAGACTCACAAGAAAGAGCAGACAATTCAGAGACTCTTCTGGCAGAAGAGATGGCCAAAAGGAACAAAACTTTCCAAGAAAGTAACGGACATGCGGACAAACCGTTATCTAAACCATCCTGAAGAAACTGTAAAATTCTCGGAATTCTAAAAGAATGCCAGGAAAAATGATGAGAAAGACACCAAGAAATATAAGTCTTCCAGACTCTATAATATATCTCTCTAGATACAGATTTACGAGCCTGTAACATAGTACTAATCACAGAGTCAGAGAAACCTCTTTGACCAAGAATCAAGCGTTCAATCTCCATACCTTTAAATTTAAGGATTTGAGATCCTGATGGAAAAAAGGACCTTGCGACAGAAGGTCTGGTCTTAACGGAAGAGTCCACGGTTGGCAAGAGGCCATCCGGACAAGATCCGCATACCAAAACCTGTGAGGCCATGCTGGAGCTACCAGCAGAACAAACGAGCATTCCTTCAGAATCTTGGAGATTACTCTTGGAAGAAGAACTAGAGGCGGAAAGATATAGGCAGGATGATACTTCCAAGGAAGTGATAATGCATCCACTGCCTCCGCCTGAGGATCCCGGGATCTGGACAGATACCTGGGAAGTTTCTTGTTTAGATGAGAAGCCATCAGATCTATTTCTGGAAGTTCCCACATTTGAACAATCTGAAGAAATACCTCTGGGTGAAGAGACCATTCGCCCGGATGCAACGTTTGGCGACTGAGATAATCCGCTTCCCAATTGTCTATTCCTGGAATATGAACCGCAGAGATTTGACAGGAGCTGGATTCCGCCCAAACCAGAATTCGAGATACTTCTTTCATAGCCAGAGGACTGTGAGTCCCTCCTTGATGATTGATGTATGCCACAGTTATGACATTGTCTGTCTGAAAACAAATGAACGATTCTCTCTTCAGAAGAGGCCAAGACTGAAGAGCTCTGAAAATTGCACGGAGTTCCAAAATATTGATCGGTAATCTCACCTCCTGAGATTCCCAAACCCCTTGTGCTGTCAGAGACCCCCACACAGCTCCCCAACCTGTAAGACTTGCATCTGTTGAAATTACAGTCCAGGTCAGAAGAACAAAAGAAGCCCCCTGAATTAAACGATGGTGATCTATCCAACACGTCAGAGAGTGTCGTACAATCGGTTTTAAAGATATTAATTGAGATATCTTTGTGTAATCCCTGCACCATTGGTTCAGCATACAGAGCTGAAGAGGTCGCATGTGAAAACGAGCAAAGGGGATCGCGTCCGATGCAGCAGTCATAAGACCTAGAATTTCCATGCATAAGGCTACCGAAGGGAATGATTGTGACTGAAGGTTTCGACAAGCTGAAATCAATTTTAGACGTCTCTTGTCTGTCAAAGACAGAGTCATGGACACTGAATCTATCTGGAAACCCAAAAAGGTTACCCTTGTCTGAGGAATCAATGAACTTTTTAGTGAATTGATCCTCCAACCATGATTTTGAAGAAACAACAAAAGTCGATTCGTATGAAATTCTGCTAAATGTGAAGACTGAGCAAGTACCAAGATATCGTCCAAATAAGGAAATACCACAATACCCTGTTCTCTGATTACAGATAGAAGGGCACCGAGAACCTTTGTAAAAATTCTTGGAGCTGTTGCTAGGCCAAACGGCAGAGCCACAAACTGGTAATGCTTGTCTAGGAAAGAGAATCTCAGAAACTGATAGTGAGCTGGATGAATCGGAATATGCAGATATGCATCCTGTAAATCTATTGTAGACATATAATGCCCTTGCTGAACAAAAGGCAGGATAGTCCTTACAGTTACCATTTTGAAAGTTGGTATCCTTACATAACGATTCAATATTTTTAGATCCAGAACTGGTCTGAAGGAATTCTCCTTCTTTGGTACAATGAAGAGATTCGAATAAAACCCCAGCCCCTGTTCCAGAACTGGAACTGGCATAATTACTCCAGCCAACTCTAGATCTGAAACACATTTCAGAAATGCTTGAGCTTTCGCTGGGTTTACTGGGACACGGGAAAGAAAAAATCTCTTTGCAGGAGGTCTTATCTTGAAACCAATTCTGTACCCTTCTGAAATAATGTTCTGAATCCAAAGATTGTGAACAGAATTGATCCAAATTTCTTTGAAAAAACTTAATCTGCCCCCTACCAGCTGAGCTGGAATGAGGGCCGCACCTTCATGTGGACTTAGAAGCTGGCTTTGCTTTTCTAGAAGGCTTGGATTTATTCCAGACTGGAGATGGTTTCCAAACTGAAACTGCTCCTGAGGATGAAGGATCAAGCTTTTGTTCTTTGTTGAAACGAAAGGAACGAAAACGATTATTAGCCCTGTTTTTACCCTTAGATTTTTTATCCTGTGGTAAAAAAGTTCCTTTCCCACCAGTAACAGTTGAGATAATAGAATCCAACTGAGAACCAAATAATTTATTACCCTGGAAAGAAAGGGAAAGTAGAGTCAATTTAGAAGACATATCAGCATTCCAAGTTTTAAGCCATAAAGCTCTTCTAGCTAAAATAGCTAGAGACATAAACCTGACATCAACTCTGATAATATCAAAAATGGCATCACAGATAAAATTATTAGCATGCTGAAGAAGAATAATAATATTATGAGAATCATGATCTGTTACTTGTTGCGCTAAAGTTTCCAACCAAAAAGTTAAAGCTGCAGCAACATACGCCAAAGATATAGCAGGTCTAAGAAGATTACCTGAACACAAATAAGCTTTTCTTAGAAAGGATTCAATTTTCCCATCTAAAGGATCCTTAAAGGAAGTACCATCTGCCGTAGGAATAGTAGTACGTTTAGCAAGGGTAGAGATAGCCCCATCAACTTTAGGGATTTTGTCCCAAAACTCTAATCTGTCAGACGGCACAGGATATAATTGCTTAAAACGTTTAGGAGTAAATGAATTACCCAAATTATTCCATTCCCTGGAAATTACTTCAGAAATAGCACCAGGAACAGGAAAAACTTCTGGAATAACTACAGGAGATTTAAAGACCTTGTCTAAACGTTTAGATATAGTATCAAGAGGACCAGAATTCTCAATTTCTAATGCAATTAGGACTTCTTTAAGTAAAGAACGAATAAATTCCATTTTAAATAAATATGAAGATTTATCAGCATCAACCTCTGAAACAGAATCCTCTGAACCAGAAGAATCATTAGAATCAGAATGATGATGTTCATTTCAAAATTCATCTGGATAAAGAGAAGTTTTAAAAGACTTTTTATGTTTACTAGAAGGAGGAATAACAGACATAGCCTTCTTAATAGATTCAGAAACAAAATCTCTTATGTTATCAGGAACACTCTGAACATTAGATGTTGATGGAACTGCAACAGGTAATGGTATTTTACTAAAGGAAATATTTTCTGCATTAACAAGTTTGTCATGACATTTAATACAAACAACAACTGGAGGAACAGCTACCAAAAGTTTTCAGCAGATACACTTAGCTTTGGTAGTTCGAGCACCAGGCAGCAATTTTCCTGAAGTATCTTCTGACTCAGATGCAACATGAGACATCTTGCAATATGTAAGAGAAAAAACAACATATAAAGCAAAATTGATCAAATTCCTTAAATGACAGTTTCAGGAATGGGAAAAAATGCCAAAGAACAAGCTTCTAGCAACCAGAAGCAATGAAAAAATGAGACTTAATGTGGAGACAAAAGCGACGCCCATATTTTTTTTAGCGCCAAATAAGACGCCCACATTAGTTGGCGCCTAAATGCTTTTGGCGGCAAAAATGACGCCACATCCGGAACACCGACATTTTTGGCGCAAAAGAACGTCAAAAAGTGACGCAACTTCCGTATGACGCCGGAAACAAAAAAGATTTTTTGCGCCAAAAAAGTCTGCGCCAAGAATGACGCAATAAAATGAAGCATTTTCAGCCCCCGCGAGCCTAACAGCCCACAGGGAAAAAGTCACATTTTTTAAGGTAAGAAAAAATGATTGATTCAAATGCATTATCCCAAATATGAAACTGACTGTCTGAAAATAAGGAATGTTGAACATCCTGAGTCAAGGCAAATAAATGTTTGAATACATATATTTAGAACTTTATAAAAAAAAGCGCCCAACCATAGCTTAGAGTGTCACAGAAAATAAGACTTACTTACCCCAGGACACTCGTCTACATGTTGTAGAAAGCCAAACCAGTACTGAAACGAAAATCAGCAGAGGTAATGGTATGTATATATATATATATATATATATATATATATATATATATATATATATATATATATAAAAGAGTATATCGTCGATCTGAAAAGGGAGGTAAGAGATGAATCTCTACGACCGATAACAGAGAACCTATGAAAACATAATTTATGCTTACCTGATAAATTCCTTTCTTCTGTAGTGTGATCAGTCCACGGGTCATCATTACTTCTGGGATATTACTCCTCCCCAACAGGAAGTGCAAGAGGATTCACCCAGCAGAGCTGCATATAGCTCCTCCCCTCTACGTCACTCCCAGTCATTCGACCAAGGACCAACGAGAAAGGAAAAGCCAAGGGTGAAGTGGTGACTGGAGTATAAATTAAAAAATATTTACCTGCCTTAAAAACAGGGCGTCCCGTGGACTGATCACACTACAGAAGAAAGGAATTTATCAGGTAAGCATAAATTATGTTTTCTTCTGTTAAGTGTGATCAGTCCACGGGTCATCATTACTTCTGGGATACCAATACCAAAGCAAAAGTACACGGATGACGGGAGGGATAGGCAGGCTCTTTATACAGAAGGAACCACTGCCTGAAGAACCTTTCTCCCAAAAATAGCCTCCGATGAAGCAAAAGTGTCAAATTTGTAAAATTTGGAAAAAGTATGAAGCGAAGACCAAGTTGCAGCCTTGCAAATCTGTTCAACAGAGGCCTCATTCTTGAAGGCCCAAGTGGAAGCCACAGCTCTAGTAGAATGAGCTGTAATTCTTTCAGGAGGCTGCTGTCCAGCAGTCTCATAAGCTAAACGAATTATGCTACGAAGCCAAAAAGAAAGAGAGGTAGCGGAAGCTTTTTGACCTCTCCTCTGCCCAGAGTAAATGACAAACAGAGAAGACGTTTGTCGAAATTCCTTAGTTGCCTGTAAGTAAAATTTTAGAGCACGGACTACATCCAGGTTGTGCAGTAGACGTTCCTTCTTTGAAGAAGGATTTGGGCATAAAGAAGGAACAACAATCTCTTGATTGATATTCCTGTTAGTAACTACCTTAGGTAAGAACCCAGGTTTAGTACGCAGGACTACCTTATCCGAATGAAAAATCAAAAACGGAGAATCACAATGTAAAGCTGATAATTCAGAGACTCTTCGAGCCGAGGAAATAGCCATTAAAAATAGAACTTTCCAAGATAACAACTTTATATCAATGGAATGAAGGGGTTCAAACGGAACGCCCTGTAAAACATTAAGAACAAGGTTTAAACTCCATGGTGGAGCAACAGTTTTAAACACAGGCTTAATCCTGGTCAAAGCCTGACAAAAAGCCTGGACGTCAGGAACTTCTGACAGACGTTTGTGTAACAGAATGGACAGAGCTGAGATCTGTCCCTTTAATGAACTAGCAGATAAACCCTTTTCTAAACCTTCTTGTAGAAAAGACAATATCCTAGGAATCCTAACCTTACTCCAAGAGTAACCTTTGGATTCACACCAATATAGGTATTTACGCCATATCTTATGGTAAATCCTTCTGGTAACAGGTTTCCTAGCCTGTATTAAGGTATCAATAACTGACTCAGAAAACCCACGTCTTGATAAAATCAAGCGTTCAATTTCCAAGCAGTCAGCTTCAGAGAAGTTAGATTTTGATGTTTGAAGGGACCCTGTATCAGAAGGTCCTGCTTCAGAGGTAGAGACCAAGGTGGACAGGATGACATGTCCACCAGGTCTGCATACCAAGTCCTGCGTGGCCACGCAGGTGCTATTAGAATCACTGATGCTCTCTCTTGTTTGATTCTGGCAATCAATCGAGGAAGCAACGGGAAGGGTGGAAACACGTAAGCCATCCTGAAGTCCCAAGGTGCTGTCAGAGCATCTATCAGGACTGCTCCTGGATCCCTGGATCTGGACCCGTAACGAGGAAGCTTGGCGTTCTGTCGAGACGCCATGAGATCTATCTCTGGTTTGCCCCAACGTCGCAGTATTTGGGCAAAGACCTCCGGATGAAGTTCCCACTCCCCCGGATGAAAAGTCTGACGACTTAAGAAATCCGCCTCCCAGTTCTCCACTCCCGGGATGTGGATTGCTGACAGGTGGCAAGAGTGAGACTCTGCCCAGAGAATTATCTTTGATACTTCCATCATAGCTAGGGAGCTTCTTGTCCCTCCCTGATGGTTGATGTAAGCAACAGTCGTGATGTTGTCCGACTGAAACCTGATGAACCCCCGAGTTGTCAACTGGGGCCAAGCCAGGAGGGCATTGAGAACTGCTCTCAATTCCAGAATGTTTATTGGCAGGAGACTCTCCTCCTGACTCCATTGTCCCTGAGCCTTCAGAGAATTCCAGACGGCACCCCAACCTAGAAGGCTGGCGTCTGTTGTTACAATTGTCCAGTCTGGTCTGCTGAATGGCATCCCCCTGGACAGATGTGGCCGAGAAAGCCACCATAGAAGAGAATTTCTGGTCTCTTGATCCAGATTCAGAGAAGGGGATAAGTCTGAGTAATCCCCATTCCACTGACTTAGCATGCACAGTTGCAGTGGTCTGAGGTGTAAGCGTGCAAAGGGTACTATGTCCATTGCCGCTACCATTAAGCCGATTACCTCCATGCATTGAGCCACTGACGGGTGTTGAATGGAATGTAGGGTGCGGCAAGCACTTTGAAGTCTTGTTAGCCTGTCCTCTGTCAGGTAAATCTTCATTTCTACAGAATCTATAAGAGTCCCCAGGAAGGGAACTCTTGTGAGTGGAACGAGTGAACTTTTCTTTACGTTCACCTTCCATCCATGTGACCTTAGAAATGCCAGCACTAACTCTGTATGAGACTTGGCAGTTTGAAAGCTTGAAGCTTGTATCAGAATGTCGTCTAGGTATGGAGCTACCGAGATTCCCCGCGGTCTTAGTACCGCCAGAAGAGCACCCAGAACCTTTGTGAAGATTCTTGGAGCTGTAGCCAATCCGAATGGAAGAGCCACAAACTGGTAATGCCTGTCTAGGAAGGCAAACCTTAGGTACCGATAATGATCTTTGTGAATCGGTATGTGAAGGTAAGCATCTTTTAAATCTACAGTGGTCATGTACTGACCCTCTTGGATCATAGGTAAAATTGTCCGAATAGTCTCCATCTTGAACGATGGAACTCTTAGGAATTTGTTTAGGATCTTTAAGTCCAGGATTGGTCTGAAAGTTCCCTCTTTTTTTGGGAACCACAAACAGATTTGAGTAAAACCCCTGTCCCTGTTCCGATCGTGGAACTGGATGGATTACTCCCATTAACAAGAGCTCTTGTACGCAGCGTAGAAACGCCTCTTTCTTTGTCTGGATTGTTGACAATCTTGACAGATGAAATCTCTCTCTTGGAGGAGAGTATTTGAAGTCCAGAAGGTATCCCTGAGATATTATCTCTAGCGCCCAGGGATCCTGGACATCTCTTGCCCAAGCCTGGGCGAAGAGAGAAAGTCTGCCCCCCACTAGATCCGATCCCGGATCGGGGGCCCTCAATTCATGCTGTTTTAGGGGCAGCAGCAGGTTTCCTGGCCTGCTTGCCCTTGTTCCAGGACTGGTTAGGTTTCCAGCCTTGTCTGTAGCGAGCAACAGCTCCTTCCTGTTTTGGTGCAGAGGAAGTTGATGCTGCTCCTGCTTTGAAATTACGAAAGGAACGAAAATTAGACTGTCTAGCCTTAACTTTGGCTTTGTCCTGAGGCAGGGCATGGCCTTTACCTCCTGTCAGCGATAATCTCTTTCAACCCGGGCCCGAATAAGGTCTGCCCTTTGAAAGGTATATTAAGCAACTTAGACTTAGAAGTAACATCAGCTGACCAGGATTTCAGCCACAGCGCCCTGCGTGCCTGAATGGCGAATCCTGAATTCTTCGCCGTAAGTTTAGTAAGATGTACTACGGCCTCCGAAATGAATGAATTAGCTAGTTTAAGGACTCTAAGCCTGTCCGTAATGTCGTCCAGAGTAGCTGAACCAATGTTCTCTTCCAGAGACTCAATCCAGAATGCCGCTGCAGCCGTGATCGGCGCAATGCATGCAAGGGGTTGCAATATAAAACCTTGTTGAACAAACATTTTCTTAAGGTAACCCTCTAACTTTTTATCCATTGGATCTGAAAAAGCACAGCTATCCTCCACCGGGATAGTGGTACGCTTAGCTAAGGTAGAAACTGCTCCCTCCACCTTAGGGACCGTTTGCCATAAGTCCCTTGTGGTGGCGTCTATTGGAAACATTTTTCTAAATATCGGAGGGGGTGAGAACGGCACACCGGGTCTATCCCACTCCTTAGTAACAATTTCAGTAAGTCTCTTAGGTATAGGAAAAACCTCAGTACTCGTCGGTACCGCAAAATATTTATCCAACCTACACATTTTCTCTGGTATTGCAACTGTGTTACAATCATTCAGAGCCGCTAACACCTCCCCTAGTAATACACGGAGGTTTTCCAGTTTAAATTTAAAATTTGAAATATCTGAATCCAGTCTGTTTGGATCAGAACCGTCACCCACAGAATGAAGTTCTCCGTCCTCATGTTCTGCCACCTGTGACGCAGTGTCTGACATGGCCCTAATATTATCAGCGCACTCTGTTCTCACCCCAGAGTGATCACGCTTACCTCTTAGTTCTGGTAATTTAGCCAAAACCTCAGTCATAACAGTAGCCATATCCTGTAATGTGATTTGTAATGGCCGCCCAGATGTACTCGGCGCTACAATATCACGCACCTCCCTCTGAGCGGGAGATGTAGGTACTGACACGTGAGGCGAGTTAGTCGGCATAACTCTCCCCTCGTTGTTTGGTGAAATTTGTTCAATTTGTACAGATTGACTTTTATTTAAAGTAGCATCAATACAGTTAGTACATAAATTTCTATTGGGCTCCACTTTGGCATTGCAACAAATGACACAGGTATCATCCTCTGAATCAGACATGTTTAACACACTAGCAAATAAACTTGCAACTTGGAAATACAATTCAATTAGAATAATATTAAAACGTACTGTGCCTTTAAGAAGCACAGAAGATCTATGACAGTTGAAAATTAATAAATTGAAACAGTTATAGCCTCAATCCTTGTAAACAACACAACTTTAGCAAAGGTTTAATCCCATTAGCAAAGATAACAAATTCTGAAAGCAGGAAACAAATTACAGAATAAACGTTTTTTATCTCAGTCAAACTACAATTCTCACAGCTCTGCTGAGAGAAATTACCTCCCTCAAAATAAGTTTTGAAGACCCCTGAGCTCTGTAGAGATGAACCGGATCATGCAGGGAATACAATGAGTTGCTGACTGAAATATTTGATGCGTAGTAAAAGCGCCAAAAAAACGGCCCCTCCCCCTCACACACAGCAGTGAGGGAGAACAGAAACTGTCAGAAAACAGATTAAGCAACTGCCAAGTGGAAAAATAGTGCCCAAACATTTATTCACTCAGTACCTCAGTAAATGAAAACGATTTTACATTCCAGCAAAAACGTTAAACATAATCTCTAGTTATTAAACAGCTTTATGTATTTCTTACAGTGTAATTCTAGTGAAGTACCATTCCCCAGAATACTGAAGTGTAAAGTATACATACATGACATATCGGTATGGCAGGATTTTCTCATCAATTCCATTGTCAGAAAATAAAAGCTGCTACATACCTCTATGCAGATTCATCTGCCCGCTGTCCCCTGATCTGAAGTTTACCTCTCCTCAGATGGCCGAGAAACAGCAATATGATCTTAACTACTCCGGCTAAAATCATAGCAAAAACTCTGGTAGATTCTTCTTCAAACTCTGCCAGAGAGGTAATAACACACTCCGGTGCTATTTTAAAATAACAAACTTTTGATTGAAGATATAAAACTAAGTATAATCACCATAGTCCTCTCACACATCCTATCTAGTCGTTGGGTGCAAGAGAATGACTGGGAGTGACGTAGAGGGGAGGAGCTATATGCAGCTCTGCTGGGTGAATCCTCTTGCACTTCCTGTTGGGGAGGAGTAATATCCCAGAAGTAATGATGACCCGTGGACTGATCACACTTAACAGAAGAAATAGACCCCGTAGAAGGAGATCATTGCATTCAAATAGGCAATACTCTCCTCACATCCCTCTGACATTCACTGCACACAGAGGAAAACCGGGCTCCAACCTGTTGCGGAGCGCATATCAACGTAGAATCTAGCACAAACTTACTTCACCACCTCCATAGGAGGCAAAGTTTGTAAAACTGATTTGTGGGTGTGGTGAGGGGTGTATTTATAGGCATTTTGAGGTTTGGGAAACTTTGCCCCTCCTGGTAGGAATGTATATTCCATACGTCACTAGCTCATGGACTCTTGCTAATTACATGAAAGAAATAAGGAATTGGAATAGTTGTGCTTTATACAAAAAAATCATAATCACCACAAAAAAAGGGTGGGTCTCATGGACTCTTGCTAATATGAAAGAAATGAATTTATCAGGTAAGTTCTTACATAAATTATGTTTTCTTTCATGTAATTAGCAAGAGTCCATGAGCTAGTGACATATGGGATAATAAATACCCAAGATGTGGAACTTCCACGCAAGAGTCACTAGAGAGGGAGGGATAAAATAAAGACAGCCAATTCCGCTGAAAAATAATCCACACCCCAAAACAAAGTTTTAATCTTAATAATGAAAAAAAACTAAAAATATAAGCAGAAGAATCAAACTGAAACAGCTGCCTGAAGTACTTTTCTACCAAAAACTGCTTCAGAAGAAGAAAATACATCAAAATGGTAGAATTTAGTAAAAGTATGCAAAGAAGACCAAGTTGCTGCTTTGCAAATCTGATCAACCGAAGCTTCATTCCTAAACGCCCAGGAAGTAGAAACTGACCTAGTAGAATGAGCTGTAATCCTTTGAGGCGGAGTTTTACCCGACTCGACATAAGCATAATGAATCAAAGATTTTAACCAAGATGCCAAAGAAATGGCAGAGGCCTTCTGACCTTTCCTGGAACCAGAAAAGATAACAAATAGACTAGAAGTCTTTCGGAAATCTTTAGTAGCTTCAACATAATATTTCAAAGCTCTAACTACATCCAAAGAATGTAACGATCTTTCCTTAGAATTCTTAGGATTAGGACACAAAGAAGGAACCACAATTTCTCTACTAATGTTGTTAGAATTCACAACCTTAGGTAAAGATTTAAATGAAGTCCGCAACACCGCCTTATCCTGATGAAAAATTTAGAAAAGGAGATTCACAAGAAAGAGCAGGTAACTCAGAAACTCTTCTAGCAGAAGAGATGGCCAAAAGAAACAAAACTTTCCAAGAAAGTAATTTAATATCCAGAGAATGCATAGGTTCAAACGGAGGAGCTTGTAGAGCCCCCAGAACCAAATTCAAACTCCAAGGAGGAGAAATCGACTTAATGACAGGTTTTATACAAACCAAAGCCTGTACAAAACAATGAATATCAGGAAGATTAGCAATCTTTCTGTGAAACAGCACAGAAAGAGCAGAAATTTGTCCTTTCAAGGAACTTGCAGACAAACCTTTATCCAGACCATCCTGAATAAACTGCAAAATTCTAGGAATTCTAAAAGAATGCCAAGAAAATTGATGAGAACACCAAGAAATGTAAGTCTTCCAGACTCGATAATATATCTTCCTAGACACAGATTTACGAGCCTGTAACATAGTATTAATTACAGAGTCAGAGAAACCTCTATGACTGAGAATCAAGCGTTCAATCTCCATACCTTCAAATTTAATGATTTGAGATCCTGATGGAAAAAAGGACCTTGAGATAGAAGGTCTGGCCTTAACGGAAGAGTCCAAGGTTGGCAAGTAGCCATCCGAACAAGATCCGCATACCAAAACCTGTGAGGCCATGCTGGAGCCACCAGCAGTACAAACGAACGCTCCTTTAGAATCTTGGAGATCACTTTTGGAAGAAGAACTAGAGCCGGAAAGATATAGGCAGGATACTTCCAAGGAAGTGACAATGCATCCACTGCTTCCGCCTGAGGATCCCTGGGAAGTTTCTTGTTTAGATGAGAAGCCATCAGATCTATTTCTGGAAGACCCCAGAATTGAACAATCTGAAGAAATACCTCTGGGTGAAGAGACCATTCGCCCGGATGTAACGTCTGGCAACTGAGATAATCCGCTTCCCAATTGTCTATACCTGGGATGTGAACCGCAGAAATTAGACAAGAGCTGGATTCCGCCCATAGAAGTATCCGAGATACCTCTTTCATAGCCAGAGGACTGTGAGTCCCCCCTTGATGATTGACATATGCCACGGTTGTGACATTGTCTGTCTGAAAACAAATGAATGATTCTCTCTTCAGAAGAGGCCACGACTGAAGAGCTCTGAAAATCGCACGGAGTTCCAAAATGTTGACTGGTAATCTCGCCTCCTGAGATTCCCAAACCCCCTGCGCTGTCAGAGACCCCCATACATCTCCCCAACCTGTCAGACTCGCATCTGTTGAGATCACAGTCCAGGTTGGAAGAACAAAAGAAGCCCCTTGAACTAAACGATGGTGATCTGTCCACCACATCAGAGTGTCGTACAATCGGATTTAAAGATATTAACTGTGATATCTTTGTATAATCCCTGCACCATTGGTTCAGCATACAGAGCTGAAGAGGTCGCATGTGAAAACAAGCAAAGGGGATCGCGTCCGATGCAGCAGTCATAAGACCTAGAATTTCCATGCATAAGGCTACCGAAGGGAATGATTGAGACTGAAGGTTTCGACAAGCTGAAACCAATTTCAGACGTCTCTTGTCCGTCAGAGACAAAGTCATGGACACTGAATCTATTTGGAAACCTAAAAAGGTTACCCTTGTCTGAGGAATCCATGAACTCTTTGGTAAATTGATCCTCCAACCATGTTCTTGAAGAAACGACACAAGTCGATTCATATGAGATTCTGCTAAATGTGAAGACTGAGCAAGTACCAAGATATCGTCCAAATAAGGAAATACCACAATACCCTGTTCTCTGATTACAGATAGAAGGGCACCAAGAACCTTTGAAAAAATCCTTGGAGCCGTTGCTAGGCCGAACGGCAGAGCCACAAATTGGTAATGCTTGTCTAGAAAAGAGAATCTCAGAAACTGAAAGTGATCTGGATGAATCGGAATATGCAGATATGCATCTTGTAAATCTATTGTGGACATATAATGCCCTTGCTGAACAAAAGGCAGAATAGTCCTTATAGTTACCATTTTGAATGTTGGTATCCTTACATAATGATTCAATATTTTTAAATCCAGAACTGGTCTGAAGGAATTCTCCTTCTTTGGTACAATGAATAGATTTGAGTAAAACACCAGACCCTGTTCCAGAACTGGAACTGGCACAATTACTCCAGCCAACTCTAGATCTGAAACACATTTCAGAAATGCCTGAGCCTTCACTGGATTTATTGGAATGCAAGAAAGAAAAAAATCTTCTTGCAGGTGGCCTTACCTTGAAACCCATTCTGTACCCTTGTGAAACAATGTTCTGAATCCAAAGACTGTGAATTGAATTGATCCATATTTCTTTGAAAAATCGTAATCTGCCCCCTACCAGCTGTGCTGGAATGAGGGCCACACCTTCATGTGGACTTGGGAGCTGGCTTTGGCTTTCTAAAAGGCTTGGATTTATTCCAGACTGGAGACGGTTTCCAAACAGAAACCGTTCCTTTAGGGGAAGGGTCAGGCTTCTGTTCCTTATTCTGACGAAAGGAACGAAAACGATTAGCAGCCCTATATTTACCTTTAGATTTTTTATCCTGAGGTAAAAAAGTGCCTTTCCCCCCATAATAGTTGAAATAATAGAATCCAACTGGGAACCAAACAATTTATTACCTTGGAAAGAAAGGGAAAGCAAAGTTGACTTAGAAGACATATCAGCATTCCAAGTTTTAAGCCATAAAGCTCTTCTAGCTAAAATAGCTAAAGACATATACCTGACATCAACTCTAATGATATCAAAGATGGCATCACAAATAAAGTTATTAGCATGTTGAAGAAGTTTAACAATGCTATGAGTATTATGATCTGACACTTGTTGTGCCAAAGCTTCCAACCAAAAAGTGGAAGCTGCAGCAACATCAGCCAAAGAAATAGCAGGCCTAAGAAGATTACCTGAACATAAATAAGCTTTCCTTAAAAAGGATTCAAGCTTCCTATCTAAAGGATCCTTAAAGGAAGTACTATCTGCCGTAGGAATAGTAGTACGTTTAGCAAGAGTAGAGATAGCCCCATTAACTTTAGGGATTTTGTCCCAAAACTCTAATCTGTCAGATGGCACAGGATACAATTTCTTAAACCTTTTAGAAGGAGTAAAAGAATTACCTAGATTATTCCATTCCCTAGAAATTACTTCAGAAATAGCATCAGGGACAGGAAAAACTTCCGGAATAACTACAGGAGGTTTAAAAACCGAATTTACACGCTTGGCAGATTTAGTATCAAGAGGACTAGATTCCTCCATCTCTAATGCGATTAATACTTCTTTAAGTAAAGAACGAATAAATTCCATTTTAAATAAATATGAAGATTTATCAGTGTCAATACCTGAGACAGAATCCTCTGAATCAGAAAAATCCTCATCAGAAACAGACAAATCAGAATGATGATGTTCATTTAAAAATTCATCTGAGAAGTTTTAAAAGATTTTTTACGATTACTGGAAGGAGGAATAACAGACATAGCCTTCCTAATGGATTTAGAAACAAAATCTCTTATATTAACAGGAACATCCTGAGTATTAGATGTTGATGGAACAGCAACAGGTAATGGAATATTACTAATGGAAATACTATCTGCATTAGCAAGTTTATCATGACATTCATCACAAACTACAGCCGGAGGAACAGTTACCACAACAAATACACTTAACTTTGGTAGAACCAGCATCAGGCAGCGTTTTTCCAGAAGTAGCTTCTGATCCAGGGTCAATCTGAGACATCTTGCAATATGTAAGAGAAAAAAACAACATATAAAGCAAAATCTATCAAATTCCTTAAATGACAGTTTCAGGAATGGGAGAAAATGCCAATGAACAAGCCTCTAGCAACCAGAAGCAAATGAAAAATGAGACTTAAATAATGTGAAAAAAAGGTGGAGACAAAAATGACGCCCACATTTTTTAGCGCCAAAAAAAGACGCCCACATTATTGGCGCCTAAAATGCTATTGGCGCCAAGAATGACGCCACATCCGGTGACGCCGACAATTTTGGTGCAAAACGTCAAAAAAATTACGCAATCACGAACAACTTCCGGCGACAAGAATGATGCCGGAAATGACAAAGAAATTTTTTGTGCCAAAAAAGTCTGCGCCAAGAATGACGCAATAAAATGAAGCATTTTCAGCCCCCGCGAGCCTAACAGCCCACAGGGAAAAAAGACAAATAAAAACAATTTTAAGGTAAGAAAAAATTTTTAAATTCATATGCATTATCCCAAATAATGAAACTGACTGTCTGAAATAAGGAATATTGATCATCCTGAATCAAGGCAAATAAATGTTTAAACAGATATATTTAGAACTTTATATAAAAGTGCCCAACCATAGCTTAGAGTGTCACAAAAAATAAGACTTACTTACCCCAGGACACTCATCTACATGTATTAGAAAGCCAAACCAGTACTGAAATGAGAATCAGTAGAGGTAATGGTATATAAGAGTATATCGTTGATCTGAAAAGGGAGGTAAGAGATGAATCTCTACGACCGATAACAGAGAACCTATGAAATAGATCCTGTAGAAGGAGACCATTGGATTCAAATAGGCAATACTCTCCTCACATCCCTCTGACATTCACTGCACACAGAGGAAAACCGGGCTCTAGCCTGCTGCGAAGCGCATATCAACGTAGAATCTAGCACAAACTTACTTCACCACCTCCACGGGAGGCAAAGTTTGTAAAACTGATTTGTGGGTGTGGTGAGGGGTGTATTTGTAGGCATTTCGAGGTTTGGGAAACTTTGCCCCTCCTGGTAGGAATGTATATCCCATACGTTACTAGCTCATGGACTCTTGCTTATTACATGAAAGAAAATGGAATGACATTTTGAAATGTGTTAGAAAAATAAATAAATGACTGCCATAGCGTTGTATTTTTATTATGTATTTGTAAATAATTCACCCGTTTAATTGTCCTTTAATTTTCAACCAATTAATCTCATTTTAACCTACAAGCTGAATGACAGTCTGTATAATAAAAACATTGTGTGCATTTCCTGAGAAGGAGAAGAGATGGCTATTTTGCTGTAAATTTGTGTCACTAGTTTTAGTTCAACAAGACTACAAAGTAAAATAAACAGTTGTTTAATAACAGTTGAAATATTGTCAGGAAAAAAAAAGTACAAACAATGTTCTTGGACAAAGTTCCAATTTATTACCTATTATATTACAGATATTAATATTCATATTTGCAGGTCTGCTATTACAGCATTTTAAGTCAGTATCACTAACCCCTAAACTGACAGCAGGTCCATTAATAATGTTTCCTATTTCTTCTGTCAGTCAAGGGGTTATATATATATATATATATATATATATATATATATATATATATATATATTTAAAAAAAACAAAAAAAAGCAAAACGGAACCACAACAGAAGAATCCTTGTGTGGAAAATTAGTATATATATATATAAAAAATTAAAATAATACTTTATCCAGCACAATTTAGGTCATCTTGATTTTCTTTTTAATATCGGTCATAGTCTATATTTTCTTTTCCATATATACACAGTTTATACATCCCTGCCTTTCTGGACAGAATACCTGAATGAATGAAACACTTTGGAGGGAGAAAAAAAAAATAAAAAAAAATGAAAAGGTTTGAGTCAGAAATGCAAGAATCTTTAATAAGGCCTGAGAGGATTTTCATCAATAAAAGCAAATAGTGTGAAGAAAGGTCCGTGCACTTTTGTCTTCGAACTCTTGAAGTAGTTCATCTATCTCATTTTCCATGTCTTCTGTATGTTGTATCTGGAGGGGAAAAAGTATTATGGCACATAAATAAAATGGTTTTATATAAACAATCACAAGGTATAAGACTTAAATTATCTCAAAACTACAAAATACCTGCAAAAAATTATAATATACATGTAGCCACAACAACGGCTGTTTTAAAGGGAGCGATTTATCAAACTAAGGTGGACAGGGGCGCATATACAAGCCCCTGTCCGCCGCAGCTTGCCTCTGGCGGTCTGAATTCTCCTGAATCCCGCCCCTGCCCAAACACAGCCAAACACGTGCGGGCAGGAGCTGTCAATCTCCCCGGTCAGAAAAGACCAGGGAGATTGAATTTCGCCAAACAAGAGGTGGCGAAGAGGTCAGCAAAGCAGCGGTATGATGACCGCTACTTGTTAAATACGGCGTGCAGGTTCTCGTGTGAGAACCTGCAGCTGTAGGGGATCAAAGGCTGGCGAAAGCCTTTGATAAATCAACCCCTTTACATTGATGCATCAATTTCTAAACACTCAAAGTAGAAGCATATAACTATTGGAGCATATTTGCTTTTGAATACTGACTTAAAGGCAAACTTATTTCTATTATCTAATTTGCTTCATTCTCTTGGTATCCTTTGTAGAATAGCATTCTTAGGAAGGAGCTACCAGCTGATTGGTGGCTGCACATATGACTTGTTATCGGATTACTGATGTGTTCAGCTAGCTCCCAGTTGAGCAATGCTGCTCCTTCAATAAAGGACACCAAGAGAATGAATTTGATAATAGAAGTAAATTGGAAAGCAAATTTGACAATAGAAGTAAATTGGAAAGTTGTTTAAAATTGTATCCTCTGAATTTTTTGTGGGGGTTTCGTGTCCCTTTAAGTAGAAGTGCCTCACAAAAGTCTAGAGGTAATGGGTACACAAAGCAAGAACCTATACAGAAAAAGGGAGGAAAAGAAAGAAGGGGGTTTGAGTGTAAAATCATTTTGAAAGGCATGAACACACACAAAAACATGGCAGGTTAGGCAAGGGAGAGTTGGGGGGAAAAAAAAAAAGACTGAGGAAGCATGGTCTGTAATTACAAATCTATCTGTAAATTAAATTGAAGTATACAACAATGACCACGTGACTGTCCTGCATTACCGTTTCACTAAAGCATCATAATGACAGACTCACAAATGCAACCAGTTGAGCGGAATAAGCTTAAAGGGACAGTAAACCTTCAAAAATAAAAAACTATTTAAAACAAACATATTAAAATGATTTTTACTAATTATATATTTTTAAAGTTTTAATCTAATGAACAATATACAAATTCACTATTTTGCACTCCCTCCGTTTACCCAATTATGCAAAGCCATTCACAGATGGCTCTACATATAGCACTCAGGAGCGCGCACCTCCATATTTAATCCCATAATTCCTTTGTTTTAGCAAGGCTGTCAGTAGGAGAAGTATTTGTGTCTATCGTAGTCACGTGATTGTTACTCTCAGTGCTCAAGTGAGTAATGTTTAGCAAGTGCGTTTTAGTCATGTGGCCGGGATCACGCATTGTCCCTTAGCTAATTTGAATAATCAATCTCATTGGTCAATTGCTTTGAGCCATTTCAGTGACTGTTTGCCGGGACTGTCTGCTAATGAGAGATAGCGGCATGAAGCGGTTTATTCAAAATAGAAAAAGTATGGTAATTTATATGTAATGTACTTTATTTACACATGCAATGTATTATCTATGTACTTTGGTAACAGAATAATAGTTGTTAAAATACACGGCTTTATATTTTTTTCCTTAGGCTGTTATGATTGCAAAGAAAATCCTATTCACTAAATAAAGTTTGGAAGTTTTTGCCAACAGAATAGAGATGAAATTTAACAACTACCTTCGGCATAAAGGGGGACACTTGAAATACACCTTATGATGGAAACTTCAGATAAGGAAGGAATGTGTTTAGATGTAAACAATACTACTGGCGAAGTTAATGACTTTGAAAAAAACTTTGTGCAAAGGATAAACTTGCAGAACTAAAATTATATTTTATAAATAACCCAGACCTTTAAAGACAATACAATTTAATTCCAACAACAAAATTTCAACTTCAAGATAAAATGGGGGAAAATAAAGTGCAGAAACCTATGGCTTAAAGGAGAATATGTTAAACCTATAATCACTTCTTAAATAACATCCAACATCTGTAAAATAAATACATGTTATTAAAGGAAATTCCTGTCTTAATGCCATTACTTAAATTGTATCATTAGCCATAGTCGATAAATCCACTGAGAAAAAGCCAAAAGAAAAAGGATCTTAAATGCCTGTGAGGTTAGGACCTTTTTAAAAGGTCACAGGGAGGGGCCAACCCTTGCAGTAGGAAGTGTACTGTACTAACAGGAGGCAAAACATCTGTTGGTGTGAGGCTCCTGCAAGGCATTTCAACTTATTTATATGGAAGTGAGAGAAAACATGCATGTTCTGATCAACTGTGTAACCTGCATAATCACATGGGGGGGGGAGAACAGGACAAAAACTTTTTTTTTCTTTGATAATTCAGATAGAGCATACAATATTAATCAACTTTCCAATCATTCATTGGGTGAGTCAGACAAGAGGCATATATGTGCAGTTATCTCCCAGTCGTGCATTGCTGCTACTGCCTACTTAGGTATGCATTTCAACAAAAAATACCAAACAAATTAAGCTAACTGGATAACAGAATACATAAAAAAAATAATTAAATTACATGCTCTATCACAAAACTAAAATTTTGACTACTGTCCCTTTAAGTTGCTTTCAAAAAGGTAAGTCCTTATATTGCCTACTCCACGCATAAACCTTAATTACCCTCCCCTCAATGTCACACACATTCATAAACAGCCCATCATGAGATACTATTAATATGGATACATTTTAATGGATTAAGTAGTACTTTAAAAAGTATTGTCAGTATTTTAAAAACTTCTAAAACTTGTACAGAACAATAGCACTGACAAAGTTACTTACACATTGGCAAAGTTCACATATTAAAAATGCGCCTAAAGTTGCTTCTTCGTGGTTGTCTTGAATATCAACATTTATTACGTGCACTGGCTGACATGTCTCTTGCTCTCGTGAATTTAAATCTACACAAGAAAGGAAAAAACTTCAGAATGATGGTGATAAAAAAAAAAAGATTCACAACAATGTAAAATTACACCTGTCTAATAGATAATCAATGTTTGGCTTTTTCAGAGTCTTCACTTTGATAATCAGTAGGTAGAATGGCATTTGGATTTTACCCAACCAATAAAAATATTAGCACAAACCAGTGGCGTATTTAGGTTTTGTGCTGCCCTAGGCACTAAAAATTCTGCTGCCCCACCCACCAGGTTTTAGGCCTTTTTTGGCCATAATATTTGTAGGTGAGGGTGCAATGGGAATTTTTTTTGTCATAGCATTTCCAAAATCTATGTTTATGGTGAGTGTATGTATTGCAGTGAGCGCGTGTAGAGTGTGTAGTTAGTATGTAGTGCAGTGAGCCCGTGTGTGGGTGTAGCGAGTGTGTGTAGTGCAGTGAGCCCGTGTGTGGGTGTAGCGAGTGTGTGTAGTGCAGTGAGTATGTAGTGCAGTAAGTGCATGTGTGGGTGTAGCGAGAGTGAGTGTAGTGCAGTGAGTGTGTGTGGGTATAGTGAGTGTGTGTGTAGTGAGACTCAAAAAGTGCTGCCCCCCCCTCCCTAGGCAAGTGCCTTGTTTGCCTAGACCAAAATACGCCCCTGGCACAACATTGTATTTAGTGAGACCTGAGACTGATCTCCATGGAGTTGGGCAGATAAGCTGTTAATACTTTTCATCTAGTAAGTGACTTTTTAAAAAGGGACATGAAATCCAAAATTTTTCTTTCATGAATCAGACAGAGGCAAATTTTAAATACATTTTCCAGTTTACATATTCAAAATTTGCTTTATGCTTTTGGTATCCTTTGTTGAAGGATAAGAAATGCACTACTGCCACCTAGCTGAACACATTGGGTGAGGCAAATATGTTCAGCTACCAAAAAGCACCTAGCTCCCAGTAAGCTTTTCAACAAAGGATACCACAAGAATAAAGCAAAATAGGATTATAGAAGTAAAAGGTTAAGTTGATTAAAAATAGTCTACTCTATCTGAATCATGAAAGTTTAATTTTGACTTTACTGTAGCTTTTAGAGGGTGCAAGGCCGGTAAAGTGTAGTTACTTTTAAAGAGACATTTATTGCATTTTTTTTTATACTGAAAATCCATTTTTTCTAAAAAGCAGCTGCTGCATTCTAGACTTTGGATCCAGTAAACTTTGAGCAGTCACTAGTTATATGTGTTGATATGGTTTGTGAATTCTGCACTTGCAGTAACCCATTGAGACAGATTGGGTACAGGCTACATGGGTACATTGTAGCCAGGCTACATTGGGTACATTTCTTTCTGTTTTCGATTCACATTTTGCCTGGGTGTTAACACATTTTCTGAAAAGCAGCCTACAATATGCAGAAATAGTTTAAAAAAAACACACAAAAAAAAACACAAAATGTGCATTTCATAAAGCTGTTAAAATCCATAAACCTTATGGAGAGATGGTACCCTTTGTTCAACAACAGAACTGAACTAAGTTTTAAACAGTTTTACATCTCAATTCAAAAACACACACAACATTGCGTTTTTCATACCTTCTACTACTTGATCGTAAACTCTTTCCTCGCATGTAATAACAAGGTCAAAATGGTCTTTACAGTTCTGAAATCTCTCTGGTCGTGGCTTGATCCTTTTGTTTCTGTCCAACATGTGCAAAATTCCATTCTGTGTATATCTGAATGTTTTGGAGTTAAGGAACTTGGAAATCACAATGAAAAGTGAAGGCATTGCCTTACATTACTCTTACTTGTATATATTTTAAGAAAATAAAAAAAAATGTGTTCTTTCAACGGATTGTAAAACAAGTTTGATAATTCGATAATGGCAATTTTGAATTTTGCACACAACTTTGTTCAACAGTGGGAGCTCATCAGCTGTTGTAATGCAGCACTCTGATATAAAGAGGACTTTGTAAAGCACATAGGAAACATGTTCAAGCTTTTGTATTCACTACTAGCGCTACATTTTTTCCCCCGTCTACCTGCAGATATAAAATCATTACTGCCAAGACTATTTTTCCAAACACATATACTAAAAATGAATTATATTCAAGAAAATGTGTTTGGGGGAGGAAAAAAAAGTAAAGTAGATTACACAATATAGATTATATGACTAATATTGTTTTGCAGATGTGCACTGTAAGCAGTATAACTTTCAAGTTTATATGTTATACTCCCATCACATCCCTCTGATAAACACTGTACTCTGAGGAATTGGGCTTCAGAATGCTTAGAAGCGCCTATCACAGAAGAAATCAAGCACAACTTACTTCACCACCTCCATAGGAGGCAAAGTTTGTAAAACTGAGGTGTGTGTGGTGGGAGGTGTATTTATAGGCATTTTGATGTTTGGGAAACTTTGCCCCCTCCTGGTAGGAATGTATATCCCATACATCACTAGCTCATTGACTCTTGCCACTTACATGAAATAAATATATTTTTAGATGTATATCTAAATTTCCACAGTGACCTAAATTGAAAGAAACCACATTGGTTCATAAATTAAGGTTAATGTACCTAGAAAAGTGATTTTAGTTGTGCGATACATTACACCACTGGTTTTCAAACCTGTTTTCAGGCCACCCTAACAGGCCAGGTTTTCAGGATTACCTTGGGTGAGAAGGTAAAATAACCATGGTTACTAATCAGTCGATTGTTTCATCTGTGCTCTCGTTCAGATATCCTCAAAATGTGGCCTGTTAGGGAGGCCCAAGGACAGGTTTGAAAACCAATGCATTACACTGTTCACTGCATAGTGATGATAAATATATGCTGTGGTTGTAAAATGCTTTTGATGAATTCAGAGTCATTTTTCTCAAATCATATTCAAACTTTTTTTTTTTGGGGGGGGAGGGGAGTGGTAGATTGCACAATATAGATTATAACATTTATTTGCGGATGTGTACTATAAGCAGTATAACGTTCATGTTTATATATGTTATACATCTAAAAAATATATATTTAAATTATATCTAAATTTACAGTGACCTAAATTGAAGGACAACATTGGTTCATTAATTAATGTACCTTGAAAAGTGAGTTTTAGTTGTGCTTGAAAATGTTTGATGAATTTAGTAATTTGTTTGATGAAACTGCCTGTAAGCATGAAGGTAAACATTCAGTTCTGATGACTACCAGGAAGTAAATTAGTTACAGGTAAAGAACAAATGATTTGCCGCCCCAGGTGGTTGCATTTATTCCGAATGATTAAGAAGTACAAAATAAATCCCTAAACCTTTTTTTGATACAGGAAAAAAAAAAAAAAAAAAATACTTTAAGGTTCTTAATCATTTGCCCTAAAGCCTTACCCTTCACAGACTACCAAGCAGCACAAGGCAAAAAACACAGAAGCATTGCATGTTTCACAAAAGTTTATCAACACCTTAAAACAAACATTGTCACCAAATCTCCATAGATTTTAATGGAGATAAAAGATTTTTATCACAAGTTCCGACAATTTACCACCTCAATGGAAATGAGTCCCAAGCCTGACAAAATCCTTTAAAGGGACAGTCAAGTATAAATTAAACTTTCATTATTCAGATAGGACTTTTAATTTTAATTGACTTTCCAATATACTTTTATCATCAAATTTGCTTTTTTCTCTTGGTATTCTTAGTTTAAACTAAACATAGGTAGGCTCATATGCCAATTTCTAAGCCTTTGAGGGCTGCCTCTTATCACATGCTTTTAAAATCTCTTTTCAACACAAAGAGACAGAAAGTACACGTGGGCCATATAGATAACACTGTGTTCAGGCACAGGGGGTTATTTAAGATTTAGCACAAAACAATGCTACATTTAAGACAATAGATAATAAACAGTCACAGTCATGTGATCAGGGGGCTGGAAGAAGGTTCCTAGATACAAGGTAATCACAAAGGTAAAAAAGTACATTAATATAACTGTGTTGGCTATGCAAAACTGGGGAATGAGTAATAAAGGGATTATCTATCTTTTAAAACAATAACAATTATATGGTTGCCTGTCCCTTTAAGTCTGTGAAGCTCCTAAGTGATGAGAATGATTGGATAGGACTTCCTTAGATCTGGTTCGGAATGCATGCTAAGAAGAGCTAGACTGAAATGTCCAGAAAAATGTACTGGTACTATTTCAGTTACTACTAAATGAAGGTCTCTGAAAAAATGAACACTAGGATTTTCCTTTGCACCCTGAGAAAGAAAATTATCTTGCCACCTTTGGAATCTGGCAATACCCAAGAGGATTTTATACCTAACAGGAATATTCTTATTATAAGAATATAATTGGATACATTTGTGGTGTCACAATATTTTAACTCCTTAATCCTGTACGTCGCCTGTCAATGTTTTTTTTGGGTATAAAGCACAGGTCCTGCCACAAGCGGTGTGACTGCACTATTAACCCCTTCCTCCTTCTGGTCACTGGAAATAGCATGGTCTCGCCACTGAAGGCTAGACCGCTCTATTAAAATTTAACCCCCATAGAAAGACCAGCGACGTATAAGGTACGTTGCAGGTCCTTAAGGGATTGAGCCATAAAACCCTTAAGAGAGACTGCTACACTCATGGAAGTAGCCCAACAGTGCTTTCACAGAAAGATTGGGAATCAAGAAAGCCAAAATGTCATACAGGTATTCTTTCATCATTTTGACTAGTTCATAGGGCCAGCTGAAGTACCAGTTACCTCCACTTTGTTTGGCAGGTTGTTTCAGTTTATTTGTTAATGGAAAAGAAAGAGGAAGAAAAAACTAATGTTAGGCCAAGGGCCTGATAATTTAAAGCTCTCTCTGTTGAGATCTAGGAAGCCGTGTCAGTGCGATCTGTCTAAATATGCAGAGTGCTGGTTGTGAAGGCAAGACACTAACATCACAATATAATGCATAAAAAAAAAAACTTATTCTGCATAGTTTCTCTAAATGCCTCAAGTTTTTTGATCAGACCTTATGTCTCATATGCATAGCAGGAAAGGGGTCTGCACGAAACATGAAACTTAGAGCTGCTTGGTAAAACGAGAGTTTGTGGTCGAAGTGGCAAAAATACTAGTCTAACTTCAAGTTTAATTTTTGACATAGTAGAACCCATCCTGTGTATTGGGAAAACCTAAAATTTACAAAAGTGAAAGTACTGAAAAAAACATGTAGGGAAAAATTGGGGAATAAATTAATCAAAAATACAGTTGTATCCCATGGCATTCTACATGACTGGAGGAAATGAATGACAAATGTAGGAATAAAAAAAAACCTCAAGAAATATACGGTTCCCTGCTAAGTCCTTACAAAGAGTTCTTTTGACAGCAAGTTGGAATAAAATAATAAAATTCTTTAGGTCTTAGATTCTGAAAAATACTTCATTATGTCTCAAGGTAGTCAAAGGACAATTAAATACATTAAGATTGCACAAAACATGCATTTAAAAAAAAAGTTAATGCAATAGCACTTATTCAAAAGAGCAGATTTGTTGTCTGATAAATTGGAAGAGTATTTAAAAAATTGTGCACTCTATCTGAATCATGAAAGAAATGCTTACTGTAGTCCTTGTATGTCGCTGGTCTTTCTATGGGGCGGGCTATTTCAGGAGGGACCGTATAATAGCATGGTCTTACCGCTGGCAGAGAGACCCATGCGGTTAAAGGCAGGAAAACCCTTAAAATCCATCGACGTACAGGGTACGTTGTGTCATTAAGGGGTTAAAAAGAACATGAAACCCAATTTTTTTTCTCTTATTATCCAGATAGAGAATAACATTTTAAAAAGGTTTCCAATTTACTTCTATAAACAAATTTGCTTCATTCTCATGTTATTCTTTGTTGAAGAGATATCAAGATGGGTAGCATGCACATGCCTGAAGCAATACATGAAATGTAGTGCTGCCATCTAGTGCTCTTGCTAATGTATAACATTGTTTAAAAAATGCTGCAGAAACGTGCACACCTGAATGTACTTTCCTGCTTTTCAACAAAAGATAACAAGAAAAATAAGAACATTTGATAAGACGTAAGTTGGAAAATTGTGTGTTCTATTTGAATCATGAAAGAACCATTTTGAATTGTATGTCCCTTTAAAGATGAGCGGAGATGCAGGAGAGCTTCAGAGTTGCTATATATTGGGGATATGGGCCAACAACAAGAGCACAGTCAGCATATGAACTAGAAAAAAACCCAGGGAAGCTTCATGTACAGGCTGGCTGGCTCCAGTCATTCCTGGGCAAGGTGTGAAACACTAGCAGCTGCAGGAGTCTTCTGTTTCAGTCTTATTCAGTGTTACAAAATAACCAATGATAGAGCACATACTACAGAAGCGGAAAAGCAGAACTAAATGCAGCAGAAAAAGGAAGGCGCATATAGAGGAAGTTGGGGAGACCCAAAACACTTCTAGAATGTGCTTCTTTCTGCTCCAACTGAAAGGAAGCTATACACCTTCCAGTCAAGACTTATGGCGTGAAATATGTGCATTAGGTTAATGTGGATGCAAGCAGTTTAGGAATTCACACTGATAACATGGATTTGCTTTATAAAAATGATAGCACTTTATTGGCTCAGTAAAACATTCACATACAATAGATGAGCCATTGAGTCTAAATTGAATACCAATATCAGAAACAAAAAATGTCTAAATTAACAGTACATTTTTATTTAGATTTCAAGACAGCAATTAATATTTTACGTAAGTTGAATCTAAATAGATTTACAAACATAATGGCCTCAGGTTCTGCAATTTAAAACTGCTAAGAGGTTTCTGGGAGCAAATAAATGCGTACATTTTAATTAGATGAGATTTTGTTCCAAGGATAAGGCTTTATTAAAATGTTATGTATGAGGGCAAATACAGGGGCTGCAGATGGGTGACCTTTCTTACAGTAGTTAGATTTATTTTACAATATCTAAAAGATTTAGAGCTGTGTTAGCTGATGACAATAAAGAAAACATCTTTCCATATATAAAAATATGACTCAAATTTGCAAAAATAATTTACAAAAGAATTACTTCCCAACCCACCATTGCCTACTAGATAAGCAGAGAATTCCAAATGTCACTTTCAAAGTTTAAAAGGACTATTTTATACTAGTTGAAGAAATCGGCAAAAAAGAAAAAATAGTATACCCCCCCCATAAATTATAAAGACATTCTTGAAGATTATCCTTAGTCTTTTCACTCTTGTATCACAAAACAAAATGCTCCATATATCTAAAGAAATGGGACACCCTCAGTAGAATCTCAACATGATTTATTAATTTAAAATATTTTATAAAATAAAATGTGGATTATAAATTTAAATGTATTCCAACAATTAAAAAGAGATATAAAACTGCAGAAAAAAATGCTCATAAATATAGCTGAAGCCAGCAATGTACATAGCCACCAGAAAATTCCCAGTAGCATACTGCTGCTCCGAAACGGACTATAGGCCTGACTCTAAAAAGTTCTATGGAATTGGGAGATTGTATAAGAAGTCTCGGCAGTATTATGCAGTCCCTGTTCTAATTCTATATATAAGATGAGGAAAGGAAAACACTGGGTCTCACAGTGAATACAAAAGGTTTATTGATGAGCAGGCTTCAATAAAGACACAGGGTAAAGCTCCTATCTGACACGTTTCGCGTTTTCATCAGAGAAGCGCATGTAGTATATAGGCAGTGTTTACCTTGAGAACAGCATGTCTCAAAGGTGTATTTACTTGCTTTTAAGTATGTGAAGGCTATGCATACATTACCAAAGGTTTAAAAAAATATATTTAAAAAAAAAGAAGAAAAAAAAAGAATTTAAAATAAAATTAAATACTGACCTAAAAATATACAGTAAACTATTGTATTGTTTTAAGTGGTTCTGCAAAAAAATAGTTAATAAAAATTAAAATTTGTATTGAAATTATAAAGGAAAGATATAGTTTAAGGTGTATAGTAGAAATGGTAAAACTATAGTGCACATGCAAAAAAAAACAACAAAATGCTGTGATATTCAAAATTATAATACAAAATTCATAACTTATTTTTCCTTATTGTAAAATGAGTTTCCCCACCTCTGCTAGGGGGCTAAACAGAGGCATTCTATGGGAGTAGCTGAAATTTCTCCTACAGGTCTGGTGTATTCTGTAAACATTTCGCCCCTGTAGTCCTCACTGTTTTATTCTCACAAACTAAAAAGGTAGCAAAATTGTGTCAAAATACACAAAACACATAACCCTCATAGGAAAATAGAAAGGACTAAGATACTATACACTAAAAGCAGAGTAATCCGATTAGTAATAGCTCTGGTATTTAATTGCTAAAGTGCGCCCCCTGCTACATATCCCTTTATATAACACAAAAACTGATGAAAGATGTTTTATAGATTGTTTATAACTCAAGTGGCAAGAGGATCTACTTTGCATGGTAGTATGTGGAGTACATTTTGTGGATGTACAAAAAAAAAACATTATTATTCCAGTGGGGTCATTGACCTATGAACCATGTAAACTGTGTTTAAACCCAAAAAGAGGTTGAACAGTTACTTTCCTGATCAAGATTTGTAATGCATTGCCACTCCTGAGATGGACACAGTCAATGGGGCCGAATTATCAAGCTCTGAATGGAGCTTGATGCCGCTTCAGGCTCGTCAGAAACAGTAGTTATGAAGCAGCGGTCTAAAGACCGCTGCTCCATAACTTGTCCGCCTGCTCTGAGTCCGCGGACATCATTCCGCCTGATCTTATACGATCGGGCTGATTGACAACCCCCATGCAAGGGGCCCGATTGGCCGCAAATCTGCAGGGGCAGCATTGCACAACAACTGCTTGAGCAATGATAAATGCCGACAGCGTACCAGTCTGCTCGCACTTTGGTAAATTGGCCCCAATGAGTCAATCAGGAGTAGCATAAGCACATTACCATACATTATCTGTGGCCTTGTTAGGATCAGCTTGGCAGTGAATACACAAATCCTTCCATGCAATGGGAGAAGAAAGTATTCTCTGTAAAGTGAAATTACTTTAGGCTTCTCCTAGTGCCTCAGTTTGTGTATAGACTAAAGAGTGAGGAAGATAATTAAATCCGCATAATCGGGAAAATCGATTAATTTTAAATATAAAAAACTTGTTTGCTCATGTTTCAGTTTCACAACACATGCAATAATCTTTGGAGTAATAAGTGACAGAGCTGCCTACTGGAATATATGGTTAAGACAGGAAGTTATCTAGTTTTGAGCAGG